>NW_015387045.1:56379-82508 GCF_001527695.2 Protobothrops mucrosquamatus
ATAAAAACAATAAAAACAGTGAAACAATAAAACTAAGATCGGGACTTTTTTTTTATTCCCCTGCTTTCATGCGTTCTTGCTCACTGATAAAATCTATATTAGAATTCTCACAGAAATATCTGTGGTTTTCATTGTTGAATGACAGTGCTGAATTATTTGTGACATAGCGTCAAATGGACGCTATGTCACAACTGGTTGATGTGTTCCTTTATTATCTGGCATGTAGGTGGCATTTAAATTAGTGCAAATAAATAAAAATGTAATAATCATGATTGAGTCACACTACATTTCTCCTGTTATAAACTTCAAAATTAAATTCCCAGTTTAAAAAAAGAAAAAAAAAGAAAAAAGAAATGATTGTAGGCAGATCATTAGAAGAACCATCTGATTTTGTGGAAATAGGATATTCTCCTAGGAAATGAACCATTAGACTAGACTAGACTAGACTAGACTAGACTAGGATAGGATAGGATAGGATAGGATAGGATAGGATAGGATAGAAAACTTTATTGTCACTTTAAATGTACATTAATCAGCATACATTAATCTAGGTTTATGAGATCCCACCTTTCATTGCTCATGTGAATAGACCATTCCCATTTCCATAAGATATGTTTGGGCATAATCTGTGAACCTGCACTTCTGCAGCCACCAATTTTTCAAAATTCGAACCCCCCCCCCCAAAAAAAACCCCCACACTGAAACTCACATCAGGATTTCATGAAAGAGAAAAACAAAGGAGCAGCCCTTTGTTTTAAAGAGGTACCAAAATAATACATGACTCATTGAACTCACCTGTTTCCGTTTGTTCTCGTGAGATTTTATTACTACCTATGCATAATTGTAGCTAGCTGCAAGCTAAGGACTACAGTATTAATGCTTCAATGCTCAAATAACTCAATGCCAGAATGGCAATTTTGATGCTATGAGACGGAATTATGCATGAGATTTTGTAGTTAATACTAGAGCAAGTACTTGTATATTTAACACTTCCTATTGCTGGAATGAAGGAAAATGTGAAGCAGAACTATTGTCAGAAATATGTGCATGTGCATATAGGAGTTTACTTAAGAAGTTCTGACCAGCAAAGGGGTAAAATTGCTGCTGCCGGTGGCAATGGGAAATAATTATAGTGGAGTATAGTTTGGATGCCAAGATTATTGTCTAACATGTATTCTTTCTCCCTTCTGTCCTTTTTCAATGCTTTGAGCATTTCCTCAAAAAAGAAATGCAAAGCACCTTCATCCTCTTGTTGATGTATTTATTATTCAATCCCAAATTCCATGCTAGTCTAATACTAAGATAACATCAGGGATCTCATTTTGTATTGAATTTGAATTCACCGCAGGTCAAGATAAGGCACTCTGCTCTGCATTCTGCATCAAAGGACAGTAAAGTGAAATTTTGGAACCACTTTGCAAAGAATATACACAGGTAAGTCCTAGACCTACAATCGCAATTGAGCCCATTTTTTTCTTGCTAAGTGAGATACTCATTAAGCAGGTTTTGCCCCATTTTAAGACCTTTCTTGCCACAGTTGTTAAGGGAATCACTGCAGCTGTTAAGTTAGTATTATTATTATTATTATTATTATTATTGTTGTTAAGTGAATCTGGCTTCCCCATTGACTTTGCTTGTCAGAAGGTCACAAAAAGGTGATGGCCTGACCCTGGGATACTGCAACCATCATAAATGTGAGTCAGTCGCCAAGCGTCTGAATTTTGATCACATGACCGTGGGGATGCTGCAATGGTCGTAAGTGTGAAAAATGGTCATAAGTCCCTTTTTCCAGTGCCACTGTAACTTTGAATGGTCACTGAACAAACTGTTGTAAATCAAGGGCTACCGTACTTCTAGGAATATTTAAATTGTGCAGAATGTTTTAGTCTTCCAGTCCAGGGCTTTTCAACCAGTGGTACGGGTACCACCTGTGGTACATTGGCACCTGGCAGGTGGTATGCGACCATCTTAGAAAAGTGTTAGCAGGGAAGGGGAATGAACTGAACCGGTAGCAGCACCACACAAGCCTGAGTGAGAGATGGCTGGAGCTGCAGGGCTGTCAGGTCTCAGCGGAAGCGCCAGGATCAATGCTGCTTTCCAGCTGATCGGCACTTCTTTGGGGTTGTTAGGGCTCAGTGGAAGCGCCAGGATCAGCACCAGGCTCCAGCTGAAGCTCGGCGCTGATCTTGGTGCTTCTGCTGAGCCCAGAAGAAGCACCAATCAGCTGGAAAGCAGCACTGATCCTGACACTTCTGCTGAGCCCAGAAGAAGTACCAATCAGCTGGCATGTTGCAGCATCTCCAGGGTCTTGTGATTTACATTCAGATGCTTGGCAACTGATTCATGTTTATGACGATCACAGTGTCCCAGGGTCATGTGAAGTGACCAAAACCTGCTGCAACCACCCAGCAGATGGGGGGAATAAAAACCAAACACTCCCACCCCACCTCCGCTGACAATCCTCAACAGAAATGCTCACAACAATGAAAATCTCGGACAGGAGGAAGAGCGCCGCTGGGTGGGCAGGCAGGTGTCTTGCTCGGTTGTGGCTTGGGGGGCACTTTTTTCAGTGCCATTGTAACTTCAAACAGTCACTAAGCGAAATGTTATAAGTCGAGGACTACCTGTACTTTATCACTTTTTTCCTTTTGGAGGGGTCATCAAGTTTTTGACACCTTGCTAGGCGACTAGTGGTACTCGGATATTGCCATATCCTAAAAGTGGTACAATGGGTGAAAAGGTTGAAAAGCCCTGTTCCAGTCTATAGAATTCAGGTCTTCTTCCAGACATTTCAAAAGAAGTTGGCATTAGAGTAGTGGGAAATACTACCGTAAGTTTCTAGTTCTCTTTATTTTTCAGGAACCATTTCAGGGTTTAATTAATTATCCTTATTATTATATTAACCTTGATAAGAATGAAATAAACTCATATTCAGAATGGGCAAAAATAACAGGAGCAGCATTGGAAAGATTTATATGCTAGGCCAGGGGTAAGCAACCTTGGCTCTTTTATGGCTCAGGAATTCTGGGAGTTGAAGTCCACGAGTCATAAAAGAGCCAAGGTTGCCTACCCCTGCGCTAGGCAATGCTCTGGTTTATGCAGTACACTTTTTTCAGTAGCCAATAGCCATAATGCACAGGAGTCCTGGTAGTTACAAATGCCACTGGAAGGACGGGGGATGAAATTTCAGTGTATCTTTCCCTGTTTTGGGGTAGCTTAGAAGAATCTGTAAAACGTTAATGCCCATTAAACTGTCAGAGGCTTCATGTAGCTATTTCATCTGCTTTCCCATTGAACCCTGGCAGAATCTTTGAATTTAAGTCACTCAAGCTTAAGGAC
The DNA here is from genome assembly GCF_001527695.2 of Protobothrops mucrosquamatus. Taxonomy (NCBI): domain Eukaryota; kingdom Metazoa; phylum Chordata; class Lepidosauria; order Squamata; family Viperidae; genus Protobothrops; species Protobothrops mucrosquamatus. The sequence continues at coordinate 59,719 of NW_015387045.1, forward strand.
CCCAAAAGAATCAATCCAACTCAGCCACTGCTTTATTTCATTGGATATGCTCCATCACCTTAGAGGTTCTTTTTTTGGTTAAGACCAGAATACTATTTCAGAATTAAAAATGATAAGAGAAATACTTTCTTGAATAAAGATGCCTAGATATTCTTCAATAAATATAATGTTATTTCTTAACAATGCCATATATAGCAAAAATTAGAACAGATGTTCACAGTTCTTCTTTCATACTGAATAGGCCAATATTTCAAAGATGTGATATTGTGTCTGTTTTTAACAGACTGGATGAGACAAAATGGACGGCAAGTGCACTGTCTTTCTTTGTTTTACTTTTAATTAATTATGCCAAAAGGCAAACCTACATAGAAGCACTCAATTCTTCTATTCAGTGTCTCTAGAAATGAAATGAAAATGTCTTCATTTCCAGGAGTGATTCGAGGAAAGAATTTACACAACAGGGAAGAACAATGAGTCACAATAGTNAAACATGTTCACAAAGTCTTTAGGTCTCTCTTGACTTGTGCTTCTTAACCTAGCATTTAAGAAATTATGTAGAGCATAAAGAAGAAAGGAGAATAAGGAAAACAAAAACAACATGACTCGTCAAGAAAATATAAGGCAGACAATCATACCACAGACAACAAGAACATAGAATCAGAACTACTCAAAGCAAAGGAGAGAGTAGCACTCTCAAAAACCTATAGAAGGTTCAAACCATGATTATCTTACTAGCAGACACAGGCTTAACTACAACTATTATGGACAAATCACAATATATACAAAAGGCCAAAGAATTAGTGGAAGGCAAAAAAACCTACATCCCAGTAAACACCAACCCAATTCAGAAGTTTGGCAACCTGATCAGAAAGGTTAAATCACAAAAGAAGAACAGTGGCAGATGAAAAGCAATGGATCCATCCTCCCATGCTTCTATGGACACCCAAAAATACACAAGTCCAACATACCGCTTCATCCAATTGTATTAGTACCAGAGATCCCAAAATGCAACATAGCGAAAGAACTTATAAAAAAGCTTGGACATTTCATATTGGGGAGTAAATATTCTATTAACTTTCCACCAGAGTGCTCCAGAAAACCGAAGACTTAATAATAAAAAAGAGATTATGGTTTCATTTGATGTCATAGCAGTCTTTACAGACTCAGAACTAGCAAAGGAACCCATAGCAGTTGTGTTACATAACACACTTGACCTAAGTGCACCACACATTTGATCTAATCAAATACACTAAGTTCAAAATACCCAGAATCATGGACCTCATCAACCTCTGTCTTACTATCTATTTTCTATTTGATGGACAAATATACCAACCAATCAGAGGATCACCCATGGCATCACTATTCTCAAGACTCATAGCAGAGACTGTAATGCAGTGTCTAGAAAAATATCACTCCCAAACATACAACCAAAAGTATGGACTGGCATGTAGATAACATATTTGTTATAATAAAAAGGGGCAACTAGAGAAGACACATGAAATAATCAACATCTTCAGAGGAATAATATTCATAAGGAAAGAAGAAAACAACAGATTATCCTGTCTGGATATCCTCGCCAGCAGAGAAAATGGTGGCAAATAGAAACACAGGTTTATCATAAACCATCCATACGAGCCAAATGCTTCATTACCAAAGTAACACCCCAACCTCCCACAAGTGGAGCTGTGTAAGAACATTATTCAAATGATCACAAATGCACTGAGGCAACCCAGAATATTAGAAAATGGAAACAGACTGTCTATACCAGATGTCCCCAATCTTTTGGGTACCAAGGACCAGTTCCGTGGAGAAAGGTTTTTCCGAGGACTGGAGGGGGCATGGTTTTGTGTGTTGCCTGCATCCCACGGATGGGGCTTTGCTTGTTTCTGCGGATCGGTGCTGGCATGCCATGGCACGGTACTGGTCCACGGACTGTGGGTTGGGCATCCCTCGTCTATACATCTTCCAATAAAATGGATACCCAGGCAACTTTATCAAAAAGTGCCCGACTATTCAACCCACTACAGCACAACCAACACAAGCTATGAAAAGGGAAACATTGCCATATATCAAAAAACATCTCAGAAACAACCCACAGACTGTTACATCAACATGGCATCACCATTGCATACAATCCAACAAAAGCCCTCCAAAATAAAAAAAAAACCCCAGTAGTCCAAGAAGTAAAAATATGAGCCATCTGAAACATACAATGTAAGGACCGTAACAGTCTTTATTGATTTATTTAACTTATTTATTAAATTTGTTTGCTGCCCATCTCACTGTGAGGAGACTCTGGGCAGCTTACAACATTAAAAGCAATAAAAAAGTTGTGTGTGTATGTAACTAATAACAATAAAAATTATGAATAAAAGATGGGAGGGGAAACAGGATGCACAATGGAGGGGATATGGGATGTTCTGTTGGTCCATCAACCACCTCCAGTGTGATACTCCCCTACTGAAGCCCCATTATGCAGTATAAATCAGCAGAATAGTAGCAGAGCACATCCATGAACACCAACTGGCAGTAAGAAGACAGTATGAAAACTGCTTAATTTCACAACATATGCACAGACTTAAACATAGTTTCAACTGAGAAACTGTGAGCATCCTTAGACCAAGCTAAATCCAAAAACATTAATTCCTGGAAGCTCAGCACTCAGGCAAATCGGTCATTTACAGGCACATAGAGATTAACCACATTTACACATCATTCGAAAGAATAAAACAGCTAAAAGGGAACAAAAAGAGTTGAACATCTCCTAGCCAGCAATCAACACCCAGGTAAGCAGGAGTTAATATCAGGAGCAACACCAGACAAGCAATCAAGCAGTAAGCAAATACCCTAAAACAGGGGTGTCAAACTGCCAGTCCGCGGGCCGGATGCGTTATGCCGAAACCATGCCCACCCCAGCTCCAGCAATGGGGAAAAAGTCGCGATGAAGTTTGAAGTTTGAAGTTTGAAGTTTTATTGCATTTATATCCCGCCCTTCTCCCAATGGACTCAGGGCGGCTTACAGCCAATTAAAAACAGAACAATCAATACAAATCTACAAAATTTAAAATCAATTAAAAGATATATACAATAGGCCTATTCATATTTTAAAATTAATTAAAAACCTGTTTAAAATATCCCTAGGCCAGTCCTGCCTGCTGAAACAACCATGTCTTGAGGGCGTGGCGGAAGGAGGGGAGATCCGGAATCAACCGGATCTCTGGGGGCAGCTCGTTCCAGAGGGTGGGGGCTCCAACAGAGAAGGCTCTCCCCCTGGGGGTCGCCAACCAACATTGTCTGATTGACGGCACCCTGAGGAGACCCTCTCTGTGGGAGCGTATCGGCCGGTGAGAGGTAATCTGTGGCAGAAGGCGGTCTCGGAGNGTAGCTAATTTTTTATTGCTGAGGCCCAGAATGGACTTCTGGAAGCAGCATCCACACAGAGAACCGGTTGTTCACATATTTGAATCCCACCACTGGCTATTGTGTATAAACACAGAGAAAATCCAACCCTTTCTAACATTGAAGATGTTACCTAGCTGAGTAATGAAACATTTGCAAGAAAATAACTAAATTCAGAGAGCACCAAGGAGTCCACTCTCTGGAGAATAATCTAAAAATGCAAAGAGGGTAGCAAAGAAGCATTGCTTCTTTTTTATTTTATTCTTGTTACAGCTTCTTTTTCTCTCTGCCCTGATTATATTCCACTGCAGGCTTCCCCAATGATATGTATTGCCACCCACATAGGGACCTCTTAAGTCTGGGCCCTCCCGACCTCCCCTCCAAGTGGACACCAGCCCAAAGAGGTCTCTCACGTTGGCACCTCTGCCTAACAGGGCACGTAACACGGTGGTATTCAGTCATGATCGACAGCCACACACATGGGGCGGTGATGGTCACTCTCTCTCTGCAGTGACTCACGTGGGATGATGGTGGTTGATCTCAGGCAATAAGAACTTACAGGGAAGATGGTAGTCAATCTCTAATGAGAACAACTTGCCCAGAACAATGTTAATCAGCCTCTGGTGATGGCAACTTGCCTAGAACGATGGTGGTCAGTCTCTGGTGGCAGCAACTTGCCTAAAACAATGGCGATCAGTCTCTGGTGATAACAACTTGCCCAGAATGATGGCAGTCAGTCTCTGGTGACAGCAACTTGCCTAAAACAATAGCAGCCAGTCTCTGGTGGCAACAACTTGCCCAGGACGATGTTAATCTGTCTTTGATGACAACAACTTGCCTAGAACAATGGCAACCAATCTCTGGCACTGGCAGAGGTCTCCCTTGTCTGCTCTCCTTGTCCCTCTCTGACCTCACTCCATGTAATCCCTTTTTATCTCCCTCAACTGATCCTATAAAGAAAAAAACCCCTTACCTCCCACTAAAAGACGTTATGTCAAACTCTTCCCTAACTCTCCCTCTGCCTAACTTACTCCAACGAGGGAAAGGAATTAAAACTCCCCAAACTACCCTCTCTCCCTCTCTTCATCTGGCCTGCCTGCAACGAAGGAGAAAGAAACAATAAAACTTCACCTTTTCCCACCCCTCACTCTCTCTCTCTCTCTGCCTAGCCTGCTTCCAGCAAACGGCTCCAGCAACTACTCTCACCCTCTCTTTCTTTGCCTAGCCTGCTTCCAGCAAACGGCTCCAGCAACTACTCTCACCCTCTATCCCTCCCTGCCTGGCCTGCTTCAAGCAAACAGCTCCAGCAACTATTCTCACTCTCTCTATCCGTCCTCCTCTCGTCCGCCTTGCCTATAATGAAGCAAAAAAAAGCAAATGCGAAAACCCCAGCTTCTTACTCTCCCTTCAATCAGCTGGCTCAGAACAGCAAGCTCCACCAAGCTGTCTCTCTTCCTTCCTTCTATCTGTTTCCTCCTCCTTTTTCTTCCCTCTTCCGAGCCACACCCCACCGCCAGACCCATGGCAGCTGCCGGAGCTCCTCATCTTCCTGCCTAATTGGCAGAGCTCCTGGCAAAGCCTCCCAGCTGGCCCCATTCTCACCCCAACTCCGCTACAGATATAACCACTGAATCACTTCCTAAAACAGGAATAAATGTCTCTTATGTTCATACAACCCCAGGCTCCATTTTGTGGCTTCAGAGTACTTAGGATTGGATTCAGAAATTCAATGGTCAGTATCTTTGTTGCTGTTTGCCACTAAATATCCCTCACAACTTAGAGCTTGAGATACCAAGAAAAAGAATATGTGACTTTGAGAATGAAAATGGTAATCCTTCCCTGAATGATGAGGTCCACGATTGGGGTTCTGTTTTAAAATAGATATAATTTATACATCCTATCTCATAATAATGTGCTGGTTAGTCTCATAAGTAATCCTTAAACTGTGGTAGTTAAGAAGAAACACTGCACTTCTAGACTATACAAGCCACTGCAATTCCTCATCCACAGAATTTGGGAAGTTAAGAAGGTCCTAGAAAATGTTGAGTTTTATTTCTAGCTCTCCTGTATTTAAATATCTCTTCTTCCATTGTTTAATTAACTAGGAAAAGATGGAACAAGACCTTGTTGGATTCACCTGAAATTCTCTGCACCCAATGTTGATAGCATCTGAAACCCTACAGTGCAAGATTAACACGTCATTTCTTAAATCTATGTTCCATGGATTCATTAGTGCTTACTCCACAAGTAGTGGGATTAGGACTGTACTCCAATTTAATCCTACTCAGGTTTTTTCAGATAAGAAACTGGTATGCAAGATGAGTTTGTCTCTTGTCTGCACAGAAGGATTAACTTGGCTTTCTGCCTCTCCCATGTTATTTGCATCAATGCATTGTCACTACAGGAGAGAGAATAAAAGCCAAGATGAAAAAGTATTCAAAGAATTAAATGCATCATTATGTTGCCCATTACCCTAGGATTAAAGTATTTTGGTTCATATAATTTAGTTGTGAATATACATGCATAGACTTGAGTTTATTCGTTTTGAAAAAGTTCCACTAGGCTGAAATCTAATACAAGATTACTACTAGTTAATCCTATTAAAATGAGCATATGCATTTTAGGCAGCATTGCACACAATAGGCAGGATCACACTAGCTATGATAAACAGAAGTGTTACAGGGGCTTTCTAAAACAAAAGTGGAATGCGGTAAACTATAGTAAATATAGATGTCTTGGTTTTTAAATTAAGTAGGAGTCTCATCTAAGTATTTAGTCTCATCTAAGTATTTACCCAACCTGGCCCTGCTTAGTTTTTTGAGATCCACCAAAACTGGGCTGATCCTCCAGTGATGGAGGATCAGATTGGGCAAATACTTAGATGGGACAATAGGAAATTTTAGGACTATAGGCCAGGGAATCTTCAAACGTGGCCCTTTTATGACTTGTGGACTTCATCTCCCAGAATTCCTCAGCCAGCGTACCTGGCTGAGGAATTCTGGGAGTTGAAGTCTCCAAGTCATAAAAGGGCCAAGTTTGAAGACTCCTGCTATAGGTTAATCTGGGAAGTAAAAAAAAAAAACCCTGAAAAGAAGACAGTTGCAAACAATTTCTATCCCATTGCCGAGAAAACTAAAGCCCTAACTGAACTTGATTCAAGGGAGAGTTTAATAACTGATGTAATTGCCAATGAAATGGCAGGAAATTTGGGCAACTCTCTCAGACAGTTTGAGGTTTTCTACTGGCTGTCAAGCAGAAATTTCACCTCATATTAATCTTTCTCTTTTGACTTTCACCTGGGAGAAGAGATGTGACAGCTAATCAAAGTAGGAGAATGCTCTAATCAGAAAACAAATGGCAGTTTTTAAGAGGTTACTCTTGGGATTTCTGAGTCTAGAGCAGATATAAGGGAGCCACAGCTAGTGTTAATTAAACAAAAGGGCTGCCATGGCCAAGGATTAAGAATTGATGCGATAACCCCCCTCTCTTGAAAGAATGATCTTCAGATTACAGTAATGAGATTGATAGGCCTCTGGGCATTGGTGTTTCATCTTCAGGCATCTCTCCATAGCCCAAAGCTACAGGAAGTTAAAACATTTCTTTTCAATGGAATCTAAAATAAAGCAAGATTGTACATTTTTAACACAATAACTATATGAAATGAGTACTGGGATGATGACAGTTAATCTATCCCTCTCTGTATTAAAAATACATCATGATGTAATTTGTATTTCTGAAAATAGTGTTCAAACGAGTGAAATTATATTTTGACCACGGTTTATTATACAATGCGGTTTTTTCCATGAATTAGGGGGAGAGAATGGTATATACTGGGAAAGTTGCTTGCAAAAATGCATGTGCCATGGAAAACATTTACATAATTTTATAGCTAGAAACATTCCTATGGATTTTTAAGTTGTTCAAAGTGATGAGGAAACCAGATGGGACTTGAACAAATGCTAATAATACGCTGAGTAAATCAGACTGACTCTTCCATCCTTAGGCAGTTTGACTTATAACTACATAAACAAGTTAGGATGCATACAAGACAATGTGTAACACTGATACATTTCCTGGCCAGTAATTTGTTTTCTCTTTTTCACCTTTTCTGCATCCAATCCATTCTTTTTATGGAATGAATCCTTGAATCCTCCCTGTGAGTATAGCCTTCATAAAGATGGATATTCAGATGCATAACTTAATCTGTTAGGAAATCTGTACAGAAGTTCCTTGAACACAGAAGCTACTCCCTTCATCTCAAGAATAGAAGCTTTAGAGAATGTACCAACCAATATATATCAATAAAAAAGTTAACCATACACCTGTTTACTTCTGAACAGATGTGTTATGGGGAGGCCACGTTGGTTGGGAAGACATGTAAACCATACAAGACACTGACATGCTGGAACATATCCAAAAATCACATCTTGTCTTATATGAAGTAAAGAATTAGCTTAAGTTAAGTTTTCTTCCCCTCAACATGAAAAAGAAGTATCTACTGAAAATATAACATGTTAGAGGTGGCAGCCTAATATTAGAAAGGAGATGAAAAGTGTAATTTGGAACTGAATCCACTGTGCAGAACTAGCAACTGCTTTTTCAAAGACCCACATAGCACAATCCAGTTTGGGATTGTTCAGAATTAATCTCACTGAATTTACTCCATGCTAAGTGTTTATAAGATAGTATTTCTTCTAAATAGTTGCCAGGAATACTTCTCCCCCCCCAGAACATAATGAACTCAGTGACAAGAATAAACATGGATCGGCCTTCCTTTTCAGAGGCAAAGCATAGCAGTGCAAGCTCTTTTCAACTCAGCTCAAACTCAACCATTTCCTCATTTCAACTGTACCTATCACATTACTTTTACAAGATCATCTTTTTTATCCCTGCTTACAACCAGATATCCAGAGCTACAATAAAGGAAAGAAGCAAAATGTTTTTTTATAAGTTATCAGTTATTAAAGCTACCCTCCTTAACCCAAACAAAAACTAAAGTCAAAACAAACCTCTCAAGAGACTCAAAGAAGCCCATGCATTCCAGTTGGAATCAGTGCCTTCAATCTCCAGCTGTGCAGTTGGGAAAACTGAAAAGCTCATTGCTCATCTGAGAAGAAAAAACAATTTGCCCAGTCCACGCCCAAACCAGAGGAATGCATGAAAGGTCAAACATCACTTGAATGCCTCCAGGAAGTAAGCTTCCTTATTAACCTCAGAGGGAGCTGGCATTTGGAGTTGCATTTGGAGCTACCTGGATGAGTTTCACAATCCCTTTCCCAAACAATGCTGCTTTGTTTTGGCAGAAGGCCTGTGCTTAGAATGACAGCTTTGCAATATGTAGAACTTCGTCTGCTGAAGCTCTGTGTAGAGAGTTAAGTGGTTAAGAAATGAGGATGGCTTGTATTGTAGGATGTGCTTGCAACTCAGAGAGTTTAGTGTGCGTACATATGCACTCAGAAGCAACACAAGTACACATTATGATCTTGTGACCCTTTTTGTAAGTACAAGCAATTTTGAGGGTGATTAATCATAATATATAATAGGTATTATGAGTGTCTCCTAAATTTTCCTTCCCTGTCCGTAACATTTGCTTACAATCATATAAACAATAAATGCAGTTTATTGAAAACTAGATTCTGGACTGTTGCCTTGTGCCTCTTTGGAAGGCAGTTGATTTTACCTATTCATTTATTTCCCTATGAAGCCCATTGCATTTATGAGGAGGGAAGAGAATAAGATAGTATCAACCTCCCTAAATAATACTGAGGGAGGAGAGGAGGAGGGACATTGACTCAGTGTAGTCATTTTCTCCATTAGTTTCTACAACAGTGGCCCCCAACCTTTTGGGCACCAGGGACCGGTTCTGTGGAGAGAGGTTTTTCTGTGGATGAGAGAGGGCATGGTTTCGCATATTTCCTGCATCTCACAGATGGGTCTTTGCCTGTTTGCACGGCCCAGTTTGTGTCATGTCATGGCCCAGTGCCATTCCACAGACCAGGGGTTGGGGACCCCTGTTCTACAAAACATCTTGTTGTTACTCTGTCCATTCCCAGAGGATTCAAAAGTCAGCAGTCTCAGACTCCAGAGACATTTGCAACATTGAACTGAAGAGTTAGTCAGCCTCAGGGTCCCCTCATTCCTTGATAGTTTTGGAATTTTGGAACACTGCAGATAGTGTTTACATTTTTCTGTAACTTATCTTCAGGAATCACGCTCTGTCTGAGGTCTGTAAATGTCTCATAAATAGACCTTCTGTAACATGAGTTTGTCTGTTTATTTGGTTATCCTGATATCTTCTCAAGTATGTGATTAGTTTATCTTCATTATCCTGTTGTGTTTGGCTCAGATATCACTATCTCTCACCATCAACATGTTATCAATGTTTTTTTAATTATTATTATTCTTGTCAGGCATCCCAAGGCTGATGTTACCTTGCTTTCAAATGCCTTTTGGTCAGAGAGAATGCCCATTACATTATTTAGAGGACATTATCTCCTAAAAATGATAAATGGCAATAACGAACCAGAGTCCTCAATTTTAGTATACCTGAAGGAATTCTTTATATTATAATGACAAGATGTATGGAAATATATTGAAATAGAAATGGCTATTGTGGTGGAATATGTTGTGGATTCCAAGAAGGGAGGGGCTGCATTCCAGAGAATCAAGACTGATCTCTTGATTGGGAGAAAGAAAATTAAGAATTTTCTTCCCCAGAGATTCTCAGAGTATATCTTTAATGATGCAAGCAATTGCTGTAGCTTTGCAAGATAGTTTAAGAACAATAAAGGAAACTGCTCTGAAGTAACTCTACATGTCTTTCTTGTTTTTGGGGTCCTGATATTATTTCTATAAATATAAATAGCTTTTTTAGATATTTTCATAACTCTAATAGTCAAAATATATACAAACAAAAATATATGCCTTTCCACCAGCCCACACCCAGACAAGCGGGGATTAATACCAGACAAACAATCCAGCAGAGAACATTACCTTAATTAAGAAACTACCAAGAAGAAAATCACACCCCCACCAACATTGGCAGGGCAAGCCACTGTACATAAACAGGGAGCAAATCCCACATTCACTTACACTGATAATGTTACCTAGTTGGGTACTGAAACATCTGCAAGCAAACAACAAATCTTTGAGAGGACCAAGAACTTCATAGTTCAACTCTGAGCCACACATATTCTTTTCTATTGGGATCTTTATATTGAATCATTTGGCGTGATTAAGCTTGGAAATGATGTAAATTATTGTGTGCATTTAAGTAGTTTGCATCAAGATTAGCATAGCATAAAACTACAAGCTGCAATTGAAAAACAACAGGGAAATAGTTGGAAATTATCAGAGAAATAACCGGTTAATATATGACGGATGTAAAAATAGGCAAACAATGCAAGCATAAGCAAGGATATATATATACTATATATGCAAGTGAACAACCCCATGTCCTACAGATGGCATGCATCCCTAGCTTATTTTATGGCTTGAAATCTCTGGAATATAAGAGGAAGAATTATTTTAAAGGTTTGGGGGAAGTTAAGGTGCAATCTAAGGAACACAGTTTAGCCCTTAAACTCTACAATCTTCCCAATTGGGATAATTATATATTGCGTCTTAATCCCTCCATCTCAAAAAAAAAAAAAAAAAAAAGGACTTGGAGCTTGCAAACTCTGATAATGTTCTGACATCATTTCTCACATTCTCAGCAGCCTCTGGCTGTAAGAAAATGATGTGTCTTTATGCCGACTCTACAAGGAGCCTTAGACTATTATTTGTTTTCAGTAATGAGCTAGTTTTCATTCCCTGTTACTCGGTTTGTTAATACATCTTTTACTAAGTATATTTACTATTTACCCTAAACAATACCCATTTATGGATTGGGAGCTAATTAAAAGGATCCATTTCTCCTTTAAAGTAATAGGGCAAATGCCATTTTGAGGCAATGGGTTGAGGGAACTGCTCCAAAACAACTGAGGGGCAGAATATCTGGCTAACCTATTGCTGATGACCCAAATTCTACTAGTATATCCAGATCTGCATTCTGTATTTCTTAGTCAAGATAGCAACATTTAACCAAGCAACCACCACTCAATGTGGAGCTCCGCTCAGTGGTAACTAATGATTTCCCCTCCATTCTTAATTGCCAATCTACCTGCTACTTGCATCCTCCAATCCTTCTTCCTCAACTTCTGGAAATAATCCCTTTAATCTCCACAGGTCCCACTTTTTAAGCAAAAGAGTGCTCTAAACCTATCCTGGAACTTATGTTCGGGGAAAGTAGAAAAGATCAAATAGACAAATAAGGCAATGAAAGTCTGAGGTCAGCTGAGTTTGACCCTTGCTAACAATATGAAGTGATTTGGCACTGTTCTCTTACAGGATTTTTTTTCCCAGCTTCTCACTTTAGTTGACTCTTTGGGGTTTCCTGCTAATTTCTGAACAAATCTGAACATAGATCACATCAGTCAAGTCTGGCTAAGTGCAGCTACCAGCTCTGACAAACAAATGCTTCCCTACTGGATTGGCTTGTTTCAAAGATCTTTTCTGTCTCTTTCCATTCTTCTGTATCTTGCTGAGTAACAAATATGCAGGAAGCCACCCTGACTCGGTGGTGGCTTTAAAGACTCATGACACAGATCTTTCCATGTTAATATGAGCAAAGAAACTGCCTTATTTTGGAAGAGACTTTGTGTCTTACAGAGAGGCTTAATGCTAGTGATTTACTTTTCTGCATTTTACTGCTTGGTCTGATATATATCTCAACACTCTTTAATCTTCATTAACATTGCTTGCTGGTTTTAAGAATTAAATCTCAGTGCTGATACAGAAGAATGAGTAGCCCTTGTGTTTGTTAATGTCACTGTTTATAGTCAAGTAAACTTTCTATGTAGCTCCAAAAAGGTGAGCTGATTCTGCAAGACTTAGAGAATATGTATGTGTAAAATAGTATGTATAAAACACTATTTTGCTATTTGATATTCATGTCCATTGAAGTTTTGTAGAGTTGGAAGGATAAACAGGTAGTAAAAACTAATTCAGAGCAATCTTAGTCATTTGTAATTATGGCCTTTTTAAATAAAATTCCAAATCAGGGAACTTAACAGTTGATACTACTGATCTTATTCTTATGCAATTTCTGGAATGAATTAGGTAATTTTAGTATATAATATGCTGATTCAGTGACCTAAGAACTAAGGAGATGGGTAGTCTAATGGTTTAGTACATCTACCCTAACAAATAACCAAATGATAAGCTAATGGGATATATTGACTAGTACTTTTTATTATGAAAAAAAATATTTTTATAAATTCAGGAGATTGCCTTGTAAATTATCTATTTTTTGTACAGTTTGTGCAAAATTCTTGATTAATTTGGAAAATAGCGCACATAGTTATGAAAAATATAGCACCATATACAATAACTTCTTTTCAAGTTATCAAATGAATAAAACCATTCTTTGCATTACTTATGTGAGCTATAGAGAACACACACCAAAACCTTCTTAGAAATAGTATCTATTCTCTAGAATAGAGAAGGTTAAACCTCTTGCAGCCAACGGCTATGACTGCACAGCAGTGGTAGGACATCATAGTAAATTTTTGCATCACTGTCCTATAGGGGATATCAGGCATTAATAACCCTATTTATTTTGTTGTAGATTTCTGACATTTATAGTACTTGGATTTTTTTCCTGCATAAAATCATAAAATTATGCACTCATTATTTATCAGTTTGCAGATAAATTTTGGTGCTACTGCTAGGGGTATAAGGGCCCAAACGTCCCTCCACCAAAAAGGGGGGAGGGTCATGGACTAGATGTAGAGGACCCTCTTCTGCTCTAGAAAGTTTCTGGGTTTAGGATTACTACCCTGGCTGTTTATTCCACCAATAGATGATGATTTGTATTGGCATTTCATTTTTATTTTTGTATTCATTTTTTTTAATCTTTGGTTTTGCTTTTTGATTTTATTAAACTATGTGACTTCATTTCAATCCATTTCATTGCCTTTTTGTTTACCATTTCGAGCACTTTAAATTGGAAAGAATGCTCAGACGTTTTACAAATAAAAAAATAACTTGATGCATAAACTTTGGTGAAGACTAAATTAAACTATAACAATGAACTATGTCCTCATTTGAGATAATCCGATGAGTTGGCCCCAGCTTCTTTCATCTGTTGCATAGCAGAGCGTGAGAGAGAATTTTTTAGAAGCCAGAATTAATCCCTCCTTCCGTGGCAGATAAAGTTTGATTTTCAATTTGCTGCCTGGTAATCAAAAACATATCCTTAGATTGCCTACTCTTAAGTGTATTGTTTGTTCACTTATCTTTTCCTTATGAGCAGCATACAATAGAGATAATGGAAAAAAGAAAGAACAAAAATCATGAAAGAAAAGGAAAAGCTACGCATTTACCTGGTCTGGTATGTTATATGGGGCTTCTAATTTCTCTTGGTGCTTTGCAGTCACACAAGGGTTGCTAGAACTGATGAGCACAGGAGAGCTGATATCCAAAGTCTGCCTTCCTGTGGGTGAATGGACCATCCTGTTGAGGGTATTTAGGGCAGTTGTAATAGAGAACTGTCTCATCGTCTTCCTTCTAGATTCAGATCCCTTGCAGAAAGTGGGTGACTCTACACCTTTTGATCTAGGTAAGAACCTTTGTAAAGGAGAAGCACATTTCAGGGGAGAAGACTGGTAACTTTTGCTCCTTTGAAGAAGTTGCTGTGCTGTTGCATTTGGCTGGAAAAAGAACAGGAGGGAGAAAAGAGATGTGACTTGGTTGATAGCAACCCAAAGATTTTAAGTTGCAGAACTGAAACTCCAGGAACTGCTTGAGTAGTTATCTCTAGCAACATGTGGAATGGCATTACTGATTGGGTCTACACACAGTGCTAAGTCATAGCTTATTTAACAATCTTATTGATGTTTTATGAAATTTGCAAAGCCGTTCAACTCTCTAGGGTTGCTGAGTGGCATACAATATTAAAAAAAATAAATTAACATAACAGTAACAATAAAAGGATAGTGAAGCATTCAGAAAGAATAAAAGTAACACCCCCTTAATGTATACCATTCTCAGAAAGTGCCATCGTACAATTTAACCCAGAGTTTTAAATGCTTGTTTGAATGAGGCCAAGGAGGATACATATGAATCTTGGGGTCTGCGTCTGTGTTGTTTCATAGAGCAGAAGCTGGGACAGAGAAAGATCATATTCTAAGTTTCAACAGATGGCAGAGTTTAATCTATGGGACCTGAAACATATCAATTCTGCTGGAATGAATAGGATGAGCAGAAATGTAGGAGACAGATGGTTTCTAGATAATGAGGCCTTATGACCTAAAGGTGATATCCAGCACCATGAAATGTACCTGTAAGCTTACAGGTGACCACCGTAGTCATACAATAGAGATGTGTACATGGGTATATCATCACATGCTTATGGTGGGCCAACTGCAGCGTCTGAATGGCTTTCAAAGATAGCCTGACACTGTCTAGAAGGCTTTCGAATGCAGAAATAGGCAATTGGTGGAAAAGATAAATCAGTGAGAAGGCCTTCCTGGCTACCACTGCTACTTGATGCTTCAGCAGGAGCTGTAAGTTCAGAAAAACTCTCAAATTGTGCATTAACTTTGAATGGAGAATTAAAGATAGCAAAGTTCTGGGTGATCATAAGATCCATAGCCACTTAGTCTCATTAGTGGTGAGCTTGAGTCTCTCTACACACACACACTCACATACACATATATACCCCGATGAGTCCATTATTACCAACCTTAGCTCCTTTAATAGCATTGGCTATACACAGAACATACTCTGAACTTTTAAAGGCAAGATTATTTTGTCCCACTCACTACTTCTAATACCATACTAGAGAGGCTTCAGATCTCTCTTAATTTCCGGTTGTCTATCATTTGATGGGTATGTTAGCTTGCTTTAAACAACCATCTAATGGATTTCAAGGCGAATTTTTTTCTCAAGACTGAAATCGCAAGCCACGATCAAATGTGCTGACAAAGAACATTCTGTGAGATTGTGTGGTGCGGGTGTATATTCATAGTACATTCAATAAATTGTTCTTACCTCCACAAACAAGATGGGAAAAATTCCTGTTCTGTCCCCCAACTTTCCCTCTGCCCAATTCTCATCCATTCGACTGATTATAGTGATTATATCACCCTGAAAGATAATAAACATAAAGACTAACCAGGGTAGTTGCTTATGCTTGATAGGGGATCTGTGGTTTACTGCATTACAGTGAAAGATAAATTATATCAACTTGGTTTGTAAGCCATTAAAATATGAAACGTTGCCTACACTATGTGTGTAAAATTAAGAAGACCCTTAATTTTTTCCCCATGTGATCTTTATGAAGCTCTTTCCTTTTGGTCAAATATATCAAAGTAGTTGTACTATTTTTCTTTTTAAAAAAATCTCAACCGTATTAACAAGTAGATTGGTATTTCTCAAAACAATTCTAACATATGTGCATGAAGGGAAAAAATATTTGAACCTTTCAGCACATCACACTCCTCAATATTTTAACATAAACAAGATACATTTAGCTACCAGCTGAATGAATGGAAAATGAATTCAAGGAGAGATGGTGATGCAGAAGCTACTTGGATGTGAGTAAAAAGGATTGTGGTACAGAATGCTGCAGAAGTATGTGGAGTTACTCTATGGGAAACAGGACAAAGGTTGCAAGGTGGAATGATGAAGTAAAAGAGAATGATTAATATGATTAATGAATAATGAGACTGAAGGAAAAATAACACGCACACACACACACACACGAAGGCAAAGATAGATAAATAGAGAGAGAATGTAGTCAAAGAAAAAAGGAATAGTTAAGGTGTAAAGATGCAGAGAAAATGCAGAACGATTCTGACGAAAATTGAAACAAATATTTTTGAAATGTGTGAAGTCTAAACAAAGATGTTTATAAGAGGGTAAGGAAAACATGATGAAATGATGTATGATGAAGCTGAAGTGAGCTGAATACTATTTTAGGACTATTTTTGAGATTTGCATGGGACAGCTTATATGTTGAAAGAGAAGAACTGAAAACAACAACAACAAATGTGCTTATAATGAATACTTGTGATAGTAGAAGTATGTTGAATGAGGACTGTGAAAGAAAGAATACTCCAATAGCCCTCCTTCCCCTGTTGCAGGACTTTTAAGAACCGCTTAAAGATACTACCCTTTTAGATCTAAATATCTTGTTTTGAAATCAATGATTAGTGGAGAAGACAGACGAGTGGGAGGAGGAGGAGGAGGTGGAGGAGGAGGAGGAGGAGGAGGAGGAGGAAAGAAGGGAGGAGAGGAGTTTCAAGAACCAAGAACCAAGTGCTGAAGCCTTGAAAATGACAGGAAAACAGATAAACCTTGACAGTGGCAGGGCAAACCACTTTTCATCACCTACCAATCTGTCCTCAGCCATAGAAATGGCAATACATTTCCTTCTTTTTGCCCAGATGACAAGGGCTTTATATGAAACCCCCAAATTCCAGCATTCTAACAGAGGTGTAGAAAAGCAGATGAGCTTTGTCTCCAGCAACATTTTTAAAAAAGCAAAAGACCCCAAACCAGATGGCATGCAATCCAGGCAATGTTTGCAGTGAGCAAAACAAATTGCCTCTCTCTGTGATTCCTCATTGTGCATGCAGTGATGTAGAAAGTCTTTTTTTTAAAAAGTGTTTATATTGATGAAATGAGCAGCAGCAGATGCGTCAGTGAAAGCTGGCACTCACAGCTGGCTCTTCCATGTTTCCGGCAATGATCACAACTAACTGTTCAGAACCATGTTCCTATAGTTCTCTCACCAGCCAGCTCCACTGTAATCTCAATGCAGTAATACAGGAATGTGCTTAAGTGTAGCCTGTCCCATTATTCACTTTGCCCCCCCCTATATCTGAAACAAAAACCTTGCTCCTTCTTTCTCATTGGGCGCATTGTTATTCTATCTTGCAATGTGCATCTTTTGTCAGCTACCTGATGCTATAGACTCATGCCTAGGTGGCCCTGTTACTTATGCTTATTATGAGCAATGGAACAACAGAGATATTCACAGGATAAATGTAGTGTGCTTTAGGGGATGACACTGATGATTCCATGATGCCTAGGTATTCTGTTTTTTCACTGATGATTTATAGCATCTTCTAGCCCAGGGGTAGGCAACCTTGGCTCTTTTATGACTCATGGACTTCAACTCCCAGAATTACTGAGTCATAAAAGAGCCGAGGTTGCCTACCCCTCTTCTAGCCTAAATCAGCCATAGCTTTGGCAATAAAAAAGCCTGTCTTCAGTACTATTCTATCAGCACAGGGAGGGTTGGATGATACCACAAGATGCTAGAAATCTCTAGCATCTGTTTTCTGATGTACACTGTAAACCATTTTCCTTCAAAGCTTCATCCGATACACCTACTTGCTGTGCTGAAACCTATACTATTATTGTATACTATCAACATTAAATCTACCCAGGCTATGATATTACAAAGCTAAAGATCGAGCTAAATTTAATGTGGTAAATATAGAATAAATTGCTGACAAGAAGCAGTTGGTTACAGTTATGGTTATATTTAGTTGTTTAGATTAGAAGAGTAACGAAATGTTGATATACAGAGAGAGGCAGTCGTGTCATTCATTTGCATCACAGAATTGGTCAGTGGGCTGCTGCAGGATGACAATCAGCATTTCTGCACTAGCAATTTATAGTGTCATCCAACCATTGCTGTGGCAATATATCACAGATATAGACAGGTTTCATCTCACCCCAGCAATAGTTGGGTGGCACAATAAATCACTAGTGTGAAAAGTTTTTTGTTCCTGTCTCTGCAAACTGGTTTGCCAAATGTAGTAGAATCTGTTTATAGATAGCCCAATAGTACAGCTAGCAATCACTGTAAGCAATATAGAAGGGGAAAACTAGAAAGGAAACGAAGAAAGGATAGTTTGAGAAATAGTTTAAGGAAACTATTATAAGAATGAAGAAATAACACACTGGGGACCTGATGATGATGATGATGAAGACGAAGATAGCTATATGAGAAGAAGCTATGTCTTCATAAGATATGAGGGCTTTGAGGAAGGAAATTCACTTGAATTCCTTCTTAGTGCACTTAGTGACAGAAAGGAACAGCAAAACGTGCATATAATTCTTCATATACAGTATCTTGTGTCCTAATAGAAACCTGGAAACAGTATTCTGTTCCTACTGCTTACTGATGCCTGATCAAAGCACAAAGACCCCAGGTAGTAGGAGTGGATAGAGATGTGGAATGTAAAGGCGACAGGTCAGTGAAGATGCCATATTGATGGTCCACCTCTATAGAGGAGAACACTCAACTGACAATTGTTTTGTTTCATTGTCTTCTACTGTGAGATTATTTTAAATGAAAAGTGGATTTTGTTTCAAAACAAATAAATACTTAAATGGAGATATAATTACTAAAAAGGTAGCTCACTATTACTGTATGCCTTAAAAATCTAGGAAAGGATTGAGCAAGTAAGCATGTCTCCTATATTGTTTCCTTTCAGGTTTTTTTTTTTTGCATATCATCAAGTACATATCATAAGTGTAACTGGACATTCTTAAATTAGATTTTCAGTTTTGGTGGCTGGGTGCTGGACTTACCTTATGAAATGACAGGCAGTCTGGTTTTTCGTTTTTATTCTTGGACTTCAGATTAAAATTATATAGTGCTCGACACAGTGGTGGCAGCTGTGGCAACTGTTTGATAATTTGCACAGCGTTTGTTGGAAAAACTCCGCTGACCCTATTTATTTCTCCTAGATACCAGTTTTCATCTAGTTGACGGTACAATGTAATGATGTCTCCTTTGTTGAATCTCAGTTCTCCAGGATTTTGTCCTCTGTAGCTGTATAAGGCTTTAGCCCGGGGAACCTTCATATAAAGGAAAATGAGAAATGAGTCAGCTTATAAGAAAGTCCTCTAAAGGTAACAGGGTAACATGTTTCCAAATAAGGCTGAAGCTTTGAGTTCCCTCAGTAGAAAAGTTTAACGCATGTTTGTCTTTCTCGCCACTGAAATCGTTGGAAGTTAAAATGTCAAACATTTTAACTGGGTTCAATATTTTATTTCCCCATCTCCAAGAATTTAAATAATAACAAAGTAAAGAGGAATGGAAGGGAGAAAAAGCATAGAGGTCAGTGCAATACAGAAACATCTTCTAGTGGATAGGAATTACTGGGAGGGATGGGAAATTTTAATCTTGGTGCTGCAAGCTCTGCACTTTTAGTTGAAGGCTATGACTGTTCTTGTTGATTCACAGCCTTTGCATACTGCTTTGCATAGACCGAAGCCAAATAAAAGCCACCAGCTTTCCTGTTTATCATGAAGAACTTGAATATTCTTTCTGATGCCATAGTGCATGCAGAGCTTCCTTCCATGGAAGTGCAGTTATTGTGAGGGGAGGGTATCCTACTGAACTGAAGGCTTCTTGCTTTCAAAGGATGCTTAAGGTAGAGCACCAAAGCTAGTTGGTTCAATCCAATTCAAGAATTCAATTTCTTGTAGCAGCACTAAAAACAGATTCAGCAATAACGAAGTCTGCCAGATAAGACAGATCAGAACAAACCAGACTCTCTCTTTTTTTGGGAAACACTTGCTAGTTATTTACACAATACTTTGACTTCATGCTTAGATTATGATTATGCCTTTCATTTTGCAACATCTCAATATCAGGAATCTTAGGCCACTGCTTTAAAAACTGAATTTTTACTTTTGAGTTTCAAATTTCAATTTCATCTTCCCCAATCAAGATATTCTTTGGATATGCAGTCCCAGAATTCCTCTGCTATTAGTAACAATTCTGGGTCTTAAAAGTCCATATTTCTGGAGGATATGGACTTGTCTCCAGAAGCTGTGGGTGTTCCAACACTGGAAGTTTTTAAGAAGAGAATGGACAACCATTTGTCTGAAATGATATAGGGCAGGGGTAGGCAACCTTGGCTCTTTTATGACTCGTGGACTTCAACTCCCATGGCTGGCTCAGGAATTCTGGGAGTTGAAGTCCACGAGTCATAAAAGAGCCAAGGTTGCCTACCCCTGGTATAGGGTTTCCTGCTTGAGCAGGGGGTTGAACTAGAAGACCTCCAAGGTCCCTTCCAACTCTGTTATTCTGAGCCACTCAGATTGGGGAAGATTGATTTAATTTATAAGCTTGTACCCTCAGCTGCAGCTAGTTGTTGCCTAACTCAGTGAAATGTCAAGTCAGGGCCAATCCAGCACAGTCAGAAACTTTGGGCTTCTGTATGTGTGGCACATGCCCAGGAAACCCCTGTTATCAATTTTATTAAAACAGCATGGTTGCTTTGATTAAAAGTGGAGAGATATTTGCTCTGAAGAAGCACTTTGATCAAAGTTTTGATGAAATGCCCTTCAAAGATGTGCATCATCCTGCTAATTTATATTTCATGCTGTACTATGCTTTCTATTTGATAATATCAGAATAGCAATAGCACTTAGCACTTAGATCTATACACCACTTCACAGTGCGTTACATCCTCTCTAAGTGGTTTACAGAGTCAGCCTATTGCCCCCAACAATCCAGGTCTTCATTTTACCAACCTCAGAAGGATGGAAGGCTAAGTCAACCTTGAGCCGGTGAGACTCCAAAACTGCAATGGGAGGAACTGGTCTGCTACAATAAGGGTTCCACTAATAATATCTGGTTTTTGACAGTTTGGCTAGTAAAATCAGGATACAATATTCACATGATGAACTGAAATCCTATTTTATCCAACATCTTCAATGTTAAATTAAATATGTAATACATTTGATAATTTAGATTGGCTAAAGCCAATCTAGGCAGCCTCCACTGAATTAACTCTTCTCCTTGTGGATGTAATCTGGAACAGTCATGAAGATCCTTCTGCCAAGCAGAGGAAAGCAGAAGGATGCCATTCAGACAGTACAACAACTTCTAAAGTAAGCCTCCCTGGAGAAGGAGAATGTCTGCAGTCAGCATGCAAGCTTGGCTGTTCTTTCCTCCTGAAACTCCCTTGTCTTCATTTGCGGATGCTGTTTCCAAGAAATTCTGTAAGAATAACTAAAATCTGCTGCCTAAAATTCAGACATGGGGTGAAGTGTGAGAGGTAGTTGCTAATGCCAATTCCCAGCTTTAAAAGGGCTAGGTTTGTCCAGTTGGGTTACTGAAATTTCATCCTTTTTCAGATACATCTGCTGATACAAGAAGACCTTCCCAAGGCTGTTTAATTCTGAGCATCAGCTGAGGAAGCCGTTGGCATTCTTGCTCACTTGTTTTCTAGAGGTTCCCTATGAGCATTTGCAGAAAGAGAATGCTGACCACTAAGTATCAGAGGGACAGCACTTCAGTCTTGTCAGGTCTACCTTCTTTTTACTAGAAGTCAGTCAAGAAATAATGATATGGACAGAGAGCTTAATATCAGCTGCACCTCATAAGCCTTACAATGGGATGGCCTCCAGAAGCCCTGGCTGGCTGAGGAATTCTGGGAGTTGAAGTCCACAAGTCTTAAAGTTGCCAAGTTTGAAGACTCCTGCCTTAAGGAAAACAAAGTGGAAAACAGCATAGTATCTTTTGATTGGTGGTTGTAAGAAGTGTCCACCTGGACACAACCAGAGGAAAGGGCTAACACAAAGGAAACCCAGGCTTTAAAAGAAGTTGTACATGACAAATTAGTTGGAGCTTCAACTCCTAGAAACACAATATAGTCAAAGGTGAAATTCTGGTTGAAAATTTTGGTAGCTGTGGTTATTATAGCAGCATAACACTCAGTTGTTGAGAGCTGTGCCAGGCCAAACTCTAATATTCTGCTCAGAATGCCTCGGAGCACAAATCATGATTTCTTAGGTTATACACATATCTTACAACAATCTTTTGCAGCAGGCTAAAGCAACTCTTTTCCTTACGAGTCAAATAAGTTGTAGAATCAGCCGACAATCACAACCCTAATTTATCCTGTGATTCAAGTAGGTTTGCCACCTTTCTCCACCCATAGATTTCATCTCCATATTAATATTCTTGGCACATGCTAAACCTTTAAAAGGCATTTTGTGCCCAGGAGCAGCCTAGACTAAATATATAGTCAATTCTACACATGCCAAACTTCTCACCTCCTCTGTTTCAAAGATAGCAGATGTGAATGCTTTGTGCTTTTTATAGCTTAACTTGTATTTAGAAGGCCCTCAGCTTAACCCTAACCTTTCTTAAAATTGGGAAATTGAAAGAAGAAAACCTGTGTCCAGCCCATACTAGCTGGTAAAGTTTTTTTTCTTTATATAGCCTCAGCATATTTAAACCAGTCTTAAAATGTGGTTATCATCTCCATTGCCAGTCATCAGCATGGTTAAAATCACATTTCTAACACAAA
>NW_015387045.1:83629-98589 GCF_001527695.2 Protobothrops mucrosquamatus
TATTGGAACACTGCTATCATGTCCCCCCTCGTCCTTCTCTTCGTTAAACTAGACATACCCAATTCCAGCAACCGTTCCTTATATGTTTTAGCCTCCAGTCCCCTAATCATCTTTGTTGCTCTTCTCTGTACTCTTTCTAGAGTCTCAACATCTTTTTTACATCGTGGTGACCAAAACTGGATGCAGTATTCCAAGTGTGTCACACTTTTCAAATTTCACTGCAGAAACATGTGACGAATCACGTGACCTAAGGATGACGATGTAGATTTGAAGGCGATGGCTGGAGTCGGGGAGTAAATTAAATAACCTAAATCTAGGCTGACAAGTCTGTCAAGGTAAAGAAAGAAACAGACAGTTTATAAGATCACAATACACAAGTTTTTGAATGACTGGTTGTGGGAACAATCTAAAATTTAAAAAACATACACACACACACACTCAAAAGCCAGACAATATTTAATTTAAACCTATGCCTAATAGATGAAGGACATGTGGATAAAAACAAAGACATCTTCTCCTGTTGCTGAACATCAAGTAACCCTACGTGCACACCCTGTCTCTGAAAAATGAAGCCAGATACCTTCTCCATTCCTTTGGCTGACTTACTTTTAGAATTCCTCTGCTGAGAAGGACAGAAGTAACCATAATTACTCTTTCTTGAAGTTTTGAATGTTTGTAATTCCCTCAAACCTACCAATGCCTTCTTTTCTTGTTTTCTTTTTTATTTGTAAGGCACCCAGGTGCCAAGGAGTTGAGCAGTATTTACACTTGGAAAGAAATAAAATAAAATGCATGTGGGTGGGGCTGGTCATCACTTCAGAAAAAAAAGGAAAGAAGTTGAGGAACCTGCTATTTTAGCTTTGAGGCATCTGGAAGTTAAATAACTTATCGTGTAAAAAATGTGCACACAAAGCTAAGTATTATTAAAGTGCTAAAATCAGGACAGAGCTTAAGCCACAGCAACCAAAGCATTTGGAAGTGCAGATCTGAAGCAAAATTAGCTATCAGACTTAGATTCATTGTGGTATGCAAATAAAACATTCAGATTGTTACACAACTGCAGAGCTAAGGAGCATTTCCTAGTTTATTTTCTCCTTGGAAGTTTTAATGTAAACATTGTTGTTGTTTCATGTATTTATTAAGGATTACTAGAATAACAAGATGCAAAATTCATACCATGAATGCTAATATTGTCTCTATTTTGATTTAAGTCTGTTTTTCTTCCCATTTTAACTTTTTAAGAGAAACAGACTCCCAGCTAAACAGTTTTCTATTCCCACTTTGAAATGTGTAAAAGTTTTGAATCAAGATTTCTTCTCAAATCTCACCCTCAAGTTTTCTTTAATAAGGAGTTTCTTCTGTGATATTTTTAGGGCCTTTCCAAAGATGGCTCTGTTATCCCTCAAAGATGGCTGCTGTGCCCTTGAATTCCTCCATAACACTAGGCAGCTGACTGAGGTAATTTCTGGTTCAGACACAGCTCAATACAGCTTCTTGTCAAACTTCCATTCTGTAACTTTGAACGCTGAGCTTGGAAAGGGTCACTTTCCCACTGGCAACAGTTCCCCACCAATTTCTGCATCTCAATTCCTTGGCTTTCTCTCACAATGCCCCCAAATCACAATGCCACAATATCCTCATGCCAAGGCTTTAGCAGAAGAGCAGATTTACACCCCATGAATGGTGTTTATCTTGTGCCCCCCCCCCACTCTGAAAGCAAATATATTGTGTGATGGGGATGGAGTTGGAATAAAACAATTGGGTGCTAATTTTTGGTTTTACATTTCCCCAAATCTACTATAGTCAACTTGTTTGGAGTTTTCAAAAGTTGCACTGAGGACAACTGCAATCCCTTATGAATATAATTTTTAGACTTCAAAGAGTGTTTGGAAAACAGACAACAGAAGGTTTATGGAAGTGCCCGTAGCAGTACAGTGATTATGTTTTGTTAAGCTTTTTCTGAGCACCATTGTAAATCTAGACTCTCCAGACTTTCCATCCCATATTATGGGACTGGTTTACCTGGTGACAAAAATGACTCAGAGTATATCCTTTATTAAAGTAAAAAATGAAGCCAACTAAAACAAAAGATTTGCCTACTGCAGTACCCGGCAGTCCAAGTCTTTGTAATTATTTATCCCTAGGTTTAAATCCAGCCTTTTCTCCCTACCTTTCCAAATCAATGGATATTTATTTTAACTTCTATCACCTGGGGATCTGTTAGCTTAACAACTTTCTCAAGTCTAGCTGAGATTGCCAACTTCCTTCCTCACCTGACCTAACCTAACTGCGTCTGAAGTAGAAGAAGGCTGGGAAACAATGGGTGGATAGCCTGAAATGGTAACACTGGAGTGAAGGAACTCAGCCTTAGATAAAACTTAAGACAATAAAGGTCTTGCTGTGTGGTGGCTTGGGTCACCTCTTCCACGCAATGGTAGATGATGGGGTGAGGCAGATGGAGATTTGCAGTTGTTGAAATAAAAATGTGTCAAGAAATGTGGGCTTCTGTCTATTGAAAGGAAATGGCCCAGCAAGTTCCGGTTCAGAAAATTTGCTGAATGAACAGGAAGTTGTTTTAGGCGTGGAGCGATAGCCATGATAGCAATTAAATTGGTGTTCTTAACAGAGAGATTAGCTAACACTGGAATGATGTCTAGAGCTGTTGACATGTAGTAAGTCAGTTATAAATCTAAGGAAACTTGTCAGAAGGTTTCTACGACAAGATGAGAGGATGTAAAAAAACTCATGAGGGTTTGTTGGTTGTATGTGAAAAAATAATAAAAAGAATTGGCTTGATATGTACTCTAGCATGAGGCCATTAAAGTTGCAGCAGAGAAGATTGATCATTCAAATACTTCAAAGTATGCAGCTGGTAGCTGAGCCACTTTGTCCCTCAATGAAGGAGAAATGTAGAGCCCACATATGGGTCCTTCCTTTGCAGCCTACAGTTTCAATCAGTTAATGAAGGGCTTCCCTTCTGGCTCCAGGAGGTTGCCAAGGGTTGGCAAGACAGTTTTCTAGGCACAGAATGGAGGTAGGAGGAGAATATAGAGTAACTATGACTGGACAGCAGACTTCTCCCAGAAAAAGTAAAGGTTAGATGGGACAGAATAAAAATTAAAGATAGATGTAGAATAGAGACCTGGCAACAAAGTAAAAGTGACATTCATTTTTTTTTCACTTTGCCACTTGGTATCAGAATGACTGGCACAAAGTCACCCAATGAACTTCCATTGCTGAAGGTGAACTCAAACCTGAGTCTCCTTGACCCTAGCCCAGTGGTTCTCAACCTTTTTAATGCCGCGACCCCAACCGGTCGTAAGTCGAGGACTAAACCGGTCGTAAGTCAAGGACTAAACCGGTCATAAGTCGAGGACTAAACCGGTCGCAAGTCGAGGACTTTCCCTGCCCGGGAGCGCCACGCATGCATGGTTCCACCCCCTGCGCCGGCCGAGGCATAGCTGGCAAGCGGCAGAGACGGAGCAGGCCGACCACCAGCTGGCCCAGCCCAAGGGAGGTAAGGCACCGACTGGAAAAGGGGAAAAAATGGTGGACAAAAAAAATGGACAAAAAAAATGGCGGACAGCCTTGCTTGGCGACCCCCATGAAATGGTCGATTGACCCCAAATGGGGTCCCGACCCACAGGTTGAGAACCACTGCCCTAGCCCAACACCATAACTGCTGGTACTTAGTTTCCTAGACTTAATTGTAGCTTGATACTTCCTGATGATTTCTTGTCCAGCTAGTACTCAGGCGTAGTGCTACTTATCCTTTAAAAGTATTGTCATTAGGACACTGCCACCTAATTTGGCAGCACTATTCTAGAGAACCAGTGGTTAGAATGCATTATTGCAGGCTAACTCTGCTGACTGCCAGCAGTTTGATCCTGACTGGCTCAAGGTTGACTCAGCTTTCTATCCTTCCAAGGTTGGTAAAATGAGGACCCAGATTGTTGGGGGCAACATGCTGACTCTAAACCGCTTAGAGAGGGCTGTAAAGCACTGTGAAGCAGTATATAAATCTAAGTGCTAGTGCTAGTGCTAATTTCCGAAGCACACTACAAGGGTCACAGATATGGAGTTCCACAGAAGGGCAAGATGAAATGACAATATAAGCACGATAATCATGAAACTCCACAATTTATCTTTGAATCAGATATTCTGATACATGACTGATATATGACTGTAGCCTTTCCATGATTATGTCATCCTGACCTTGTCATCATTTTGACATCATCATGGTTTGCTGCAACAGCCATCAGGTAAAGCTTGGATCAGACCTCTGGCAAAAATGATATATTCTTTTCCCAGGAAGGGGATTGTCAGGATGTACGCGCACACGCACACACAGAGGAGATTGTTTTTAATTATTAAGTCAACCAATTAGATGAAGAAGAATAATAGCATCTGGAGGTTGTCAAAAGGGTAAAGTTAGCAATAGGTTCTTGAAGAGGAAAAGTAAAGGGAGATATTTGGTTTTCCTGTTAACACCATATGTAGATTCAGAGAAACAAAAATTTAATCTCTGTGTGATGGTTTGCTGTGGGAACGAGACTAAAGTGACTCCTTTTTTTTATTCTGTTGTGCTTTGTTCCACCTCTGCTATTTCCATTTCGCTTCTATTCAGCTTTAAACTATTAACCTGCCCCTGGCTGACCTAATCTAAGTGTTACTTATTAAACATAATATGCTACAAGCTCTCTACCTTTCCTTAACCTTATCCATGATGTTTCCTTCCAGTGAAGCACTGTAATTTAGGAAATCTTTGCAATACAATGCAAAGTACCTATAGGTATTAATTAAATCGATTGGCTTTTGAGTGCTTGCTTATTTTTCAGGCATCATATTTATTATATAACATAATGCAACACTTTCCTTTCCTTTTCTTTACTTGGTAGTCTTTGTTGCAATTTAACCTTCATTCTTTGGTAATTTTCCTCATGAACTACTTTTCCTCCTCTCCCCCCCCACTTCATTACATAATACTTATTCTTCAACTGTTTCATATTTGAACATCTCCTAAATATGGATAACTGGATTAGTCATTAACTGGTCACTTGTACATACTGTGTAGAAGGAACTTGGGTTTTTCTACATGTGTTGCATTCTGATAGAGATATTTTAAGTGCATGCTAAAAAGTAAGAAGTGAACCTCTTTGATCTGGTAATTCATGTAAACCAGGGGTCCTCAACCTTGGCAACTTTAAGACTTGTGGACTTCAACTCCCAGAATTCAGCAAAGCTGGCTGAGGAATTCTGGGAGTTGAAGTCCACAAGTCTTAAAGTTGCCAAGGTTGAGGACCCCTGAGTAAACTAAGGATATAAAACCTACCATCCTTTGTACCTTATCCTCTAAGAAGTCTTTGAGGCAGAAACCCTTCTTCAAGAACACACTGTGATAGTGTAGACTTGATTAAAAGAACTTGCTCAACAAGTATAAATTTTCATGGTGTAATAAGAACTAATGCTATGTAAATAATATCTGATTATGCTGTAATCCTAAATTTACTTGGAAATAAATGCCATTAAAAACAATGGTATCAAAAACTGCTTAGCAAACATGGGTTGTATCAATAGTACATTGTATTTCACACCTCTTCGCACATCAAAATAAATCCATTCATACTTCATTCCAATAAAGAGGTTTGCTTATTTGGAAAGGACAATAGAACAATCTCCCATACAGTTCTTTTGCTTAACTCTTGCTTTTGTGATAATAACATTCAGACAAAACCTAAGAGACTCTTGAGCGAACCATACAAAATGGAGGAACTCTATTGAGAGAAACTATGAATAAAAACTACTTGTGGAAGTAAGAGGTAAATAATATTGTTACCTTTACAATTTCAGTATGCTATTAAAGTCACAATTAATGGATTCAGAATAAAATCTATCCATTTCCTTATGTCTATTTTGTGGAGAACTCCTTTGCTATGAGATTATTCATGTTGTTCAAAATGTAAATTGATTTTACTTTGAATCTATTTGTGCCAACTCTGCAATATGTGCTGCAAACAGCAAACTGGTTGGTGACTTAAATTGATTCCTCCCACTTTTTTAGAAGCCTGATATTTAACTATTTGTCCCCAGTTTTGTTCATTGAAAAAAGGCATACATGTAGCCTCAAGAGCAACAAACACCTGGAAAAATGAAAATCGTAACCACATACAATAATAATATTGATCAAGTTAATACAGAAATAATAATAATAATAATAATAATAATAATAATAATAATAATAATAATAATAATAATAATAATAATAATAATAATAATAATAATAATAGTTGGAAGGGACCTTGGAGGTCATCTAGTCCAACCCCCTGTTCAGGCAGGAAACCCTATACCATTTCAGACAAGTGGTTGTCCAATCTCTTCTTAAAAACTTCCAGTGTTGGAGCACTTCTGGAGGCAGGTTGTTCTACTGATTAATTGTTCTAACGGTCAGGAAGTTTCTCCTTAGTTCTAGGTTGCTTCTCTCTTTGGTTAGTTTCCATCTGTTGCTTCTTGTCCTGCCTTCAGGTTCTTTGGAGAATAGCTTGACTCACTCTTCTTTGTGGCAACCCCTGAGATATTGGAACTCTGCTATCATGTCCCCCCTTGTCCTTCTCTTCATTATACTAGACATACCCAATTCCAGCAACCGTTCCTTATATGTTTTAGCCTCCAGTCCCCTGATCATCTTTGTTGCTCTTCTCTGCACTCTTTCTAGAGTCTCAACATCTTTTTTACACCGTGGTGACCAAAACTGGATGCAGTATTCCAAGTGTGGCCTTACCAAGGCATTGTAAAGTGGTATTAACACTTCACGTGATCTTGATTCTAGCCCTCTGTTAATGCAGCCTAGCACTGTGTTGACTTTGATCTTGGATGAGGTTGATCTTTCTGTAAATTCCAGTGGTACAAGTATTGGCCTCTGGAACAAGCAACTGCATTGGTGAATATTTCATTGTTCACTGGTCAGTGCACTTGAGTTTAAGTTCCGTTACCAAAAGTTTACAGAAGTTAATAGATCATTAATATTCAGTCCTTTTGATTGCTTTGCTTATGCATACAGTGTAGAAGTGACTGCAAGTCAGTAGAGAACCCTCAAACATAGTTGATCTTTTCCCTAATTTCTCCAATGGCAGTCATAACCACTGACCCAATTCCAAATTGAGCCAGGGAGAGTACAGCAATCAGTTAGTGAGCAAACATTTTAATGCTTGTTTAGGTCATGCTGAGGGTGCCTCCTAAATTAATTATATGGATCTCTTTTCAAACAAAAGCTGATAGAAAAGACTGACCTACTTTGGGTTTAGCTGGTAAACTCACCACTTTCCTAAGAAAGGGAAGGGCTAAATCAATTATTTACAGAATGTTTCATTTGTTTGCTTTTGTTGGAGAAATGTCATTTTTTATTGTTCCAACTATCAAACAATACACACACATACACACTTACACCCAGAGAAAGTTGGTTCAACTGCATACTTTTCAGCCTTAGATAGCATAAAGCATTCTGATAACTTTGGAAATTCTGCAATAACGTGATCAACTATGACCCACTTGCATATCAAGAATCAGACTACATTAGACTTTTCTAACTTGACTTCCTCCAGATGTGCTAAGATTGGAACATCCAGAATTCCCAGACATTGGCAATATTGATTAAAAATCCTGGAAATTGCAGTCTCAACAGATAAGTATAGAATATCAATTGGGGAACGCTGGGGAATTCAATATCAGTGGAGACTATTCTACATAAAAGACCTTCATTTATCAAAAAACCTGTAGGTTTTCATTGCTGGGGTGGTGGTAAAGAGATCTGCCATATCAAGTTGGATGGTACATGTTTTGAAAATGATTTGAGCCGAGTGTTTTAGAATGCATGGGAAGGAAAGGATATCACTTCTTTAAGGACTTGACTTTTTCAGGCTTCCTTGCAAGGAACCCTGAAAACAAACATGGCTGCTTTAAGGAGATGAATCTTTAAAACACCTGCATCCATTTTCAAGGAAGCCTGAAATGCATGGCTTTAAAGAGATGGCATGGTCCTCTTTCCATTCCAATGTGTTCTGGAGCACCTGTTCCAAATAATGTTTGAACCATGCTGATCCCTATTAGCATACTTTTACGCACAGGATCCCTCCATATCCCATTATTAACAACAGCTTTTCATATCATATTTCCCATGTTTGGAAGCTTTTTAGTAATGACTGGTATTATTTTTCCCCCCAAACAGATTATATTAAGCAGTGTTCTGATTTGGAGTTACAGCTGAATTAAATTTCATACACATTTAAAATTTGCCCAAAATTTAAAACTTAAGCCTTAGTCAAGTTACTTACTTACTTAGAGTCAGTTCAACTTAGCTGACTAGAACCAAAATTCTAACAAAAAACATATAAGATTATACTGTTAAATGATAGTAAACCATGGTTATGTTGAAGTGTGCATGTTACAACTTGTCATCTGCCTGATGCATAGTCAAACTCTACGGCATTCAAAATACTATCAGATATAACATTCTGTTTCATGTTAACAATCTAATACCATCAGATACAAATACCATTGCATGTAACTGTTGCAAGACTCTTGAATATTAAAACAATAGTTACTTCATGTTTCAGAGGTAAAATTTACGTATTAAACTGCCTAATGTCGAAAATGATTTCACAACCAAATATTAAAACTAAGCATCATTGTACAGTATACGAAATATGAATCAATATTTAATAAGTATTTTAATAAGATGAAAGAAAATGGATTGCATATTAAAATTATATTTTAAATTTCCAAAAGAATTGCAAAATCTCTGGGGCCAAATTCCATTCAACCTTTTTTTTCATGGTGAATTTGCTTAAAACTACAAGCCTGAGGCCTTGCAAAAAGCCAAGAAAATATTTCTGAACTCAACTGAGTCTTAATGCAACAATACAATATGTTTGAATTTCTCATAATATAAAATACAGGGTAAAAAAAAGGGGGCGGAAGACAAATTATATGAAAAAAGTTGCTCACAGCTTGATTTTATTGTTGGAAGAAACATGCTCTGTAATTATGTGTAATGAACCAGACATAATTTCCTGTTTTGTTGACATTAGATATAAGAGTTTTGGCTCATACTATTAGATTATAGACAGAAGCAGTGGGTCATTGAATTAAAAAAGAAAAATAACGGGACATATGCCTGAGAGAATTAACTGAATAGATTGTCTGATTGCTACTTGTTTGCTCCCCTCCCATTCCTGCTTGAGGGTCCCTGATCTAGAAAGTCAGTAGGTCAGATAGATAAGTCCAGTAGGACAGATAGTCATTTAAACAGGGAGCTATCATCATATCTTCATCTTCCATTTTATGATTTATACCAATTCCATTCACTGATACAGATTGCCAACCGAAATGGAAAAGTTCTGATCCTGGTTACAAGAGATTACATGAACAGTTCATTTCTTAAAGGTCACATAATAGAATTCCCTGAAAGCAGAAACGTATAGGTTGTGATTCTATTTAAGAGGATCAGATGAGAACTTCTTTGATATCATAGAAAAGTATAGATGGTGGCATCCTGGGCAATGTGCTATCAGGAACATTACTATTTATGGATGATGTCATAATATTGGTTATAGGTAACCAATAGAAGCAAAGGTGACATCATATACATACCATGACATTAATCATGCAAATGCTGTATTTGCCTCAGTGCAGGATGATTCTGTGGTCAATATAATGCCATTTGTCCTTCTCTTACATTTTCTGCATATCCTTATGACATGAACCATCTTCTCCACCCTGCCATATTGTCAAATACTTTGCTGCAAAGGTTAAAATACAAAATATTCTTTTTTTGTTCTTTTTGTATAAATCTGAGCTTAAATAAATTCCTTCAGTCTCTGTAAGACAAGAAACAAGGTTCTGGTAAAAAAAGCCTTTCTAGAAAAACAAAACAAGATTGAATCTCACCATTAGAGATCATTTCAGGCTCCCTGAAATAATTGCATGCGGTCTGAAATATGTATGGTTGAATGCTTTCAACCCTCTTTTAAAAGCCATTTTTGCTTCACGGTGCTGTCTGAAGCCTCTGCCTTGAGTGTCTTGGGAACTCATTTAGCAGAGTCCCATAAAGAAGAAATTAGAGAGGACAGCTGTGATGTGACTGTATGGCACAGACTGTGGAGAAAAATAATCTCAAAGATTGCTTCAATATATCAAAATACAGAGAAGACTGGAAGGTGCCTTATGCTAGGTTAGAGGATTGCTTTATCATTCTAATCTGTCCATGAGTGCTGTTTTTTTTCTCCATCAGGCTATTTCTGGGACCTTCTACATGGACTACACTTTCACAAAGACAGCAGAGTTTGCTATTTACATACTTTGTGTGATTAAATTCCAAAAACGTCTCCATTCTCTAATGTGGAAGAATTGTGTCACTTTATGCAACTTCATTATAATTTGAATTGTTTCTTTGCTTTTAAACAGTTGAGTCAAATTCAGTCTTGTCACATAGAACAATACTGTCAAAAACATTACATTTTTCCTATCATTATATTCCAAGAATTCAAGTCAATCATAGTTTCTTTAACACTGCTTTTTTCTCCTTAAGGAAAACTTCAGAATCATCCCCAGGGAACAGCTGAAAATAAAATCTACTTCCTGCATATGTATCTCCACATGGTACCTCAGCTATTTCTAATGTTTTTATCACCTTCAATATGCACTGAAAATGGTAGACGTATCCATTCTACTAATAGATGTTCTATAGATTCTTTTCAGAGAGACCTGATCATCATTCTCATGTTTGAAAGGTAGGGCAAATAGTCCAAGACTGATAGCAACAGCAATAGCACTTAATCTTATATACCCCTTCATAGTGCTTTACACCCCTCTCTAAGCGGTTTACAGAGTCAGCATATCACCCCCAACAATCTGGGTCCACATTTTTACCGACCTCGGAAGGATGGAAGGCTGAGTCAACCTTGAATCGAACTCCTGGCAGTCAGCAGAATTAGCCTATAATACTGCATTCTAACCACTGCACCATCACGGCTCTGATGCCTCCTGTGTTAAACAGACTTACTTCACACTAACCATCCCTTCTGGAATGTCATGTCCTTATTCCCCAGGCACAGGGCAAACAATGTTTAAATTCAGTATGCCTTTAGAACAGCGGTTCTCAACCTATGGGTCGCGACCCCATTTGGGGTTGATCGACCATTTCACGGGGGTTGCCAAGCAAGGCTGCCCGCCATTTTTCCCCCTTTTCCGGTGGGTGCCTTACCTCCCTTGGGCTGGGCCAGCTGGTGGTCGGCCTGCTCCGTCTCTGCCGCTTGCCAGCTATGCCTCGGCTGGCGCAGGGGGCGGAACCACGCATGCGTGGCGCTCCCGGGCAGGGAAAGTCCTCGACTTACGACCAGTTGGGTAGTCCTCGACTTACGACCGGTTTAGTCCTTGACTTACGACCGGTTTAGTCCTCGACTTACGACCGGTTTAGTCCTCAACTTACGACCGGTTGGGGGTCACGGCATTAAAAAGGTTGAGAACCACTGCTTTAGAATGCCATGTTGAATACATTTGCCTTGAGGAAATATTGCACATGTTTGTAGAACAAGGCTGGCAGGATTATGTTACTGTAAATTCTGTAACATTAGGCTTAGTCCACACAAAACAGTATCTTACAGAATCACAGTTGGAAGGGATCTTTGAGGTAGTTTATTCCAACCTACTTTGACTTAGTACAACATGTGAACCTGGCCATTTGTGATTTCTAAATATGGGTTTTATCTTCCTGCAATGTTTGAAGATCACTATAGATTGCTGAACATGTGATATTTAAAGCAGTGTATGGTTTACAAACTTGGATGCATTTGTATAAAATACCAGACTAGGCTAAAATGGATTAGATTTTTAAGGTTCAGTATGTTATGGGAATCCAATCATTAGCTTAGTGTGTTGTGTGAATTTTATTTGTTTGTGAAATTTATTGGCCGCCCATCCTACCACAGGGTAACTCTGTTGGCCATTACATTAAATCATAATAATTTATGGTTGCCTAATCTTGACAATGAGCTGAATAAGGGAGAACAAGTTGACATGAAATCCAGACAAATCAGGGTGCTACAATATTGGGATGGAAAAATGTTGGATTTGAAGACTTAGAGGCAGGATTGAACTCTCCCCCAAATATCAGCTCCAGAGTTTGGGAATGCACTGATTCACATTTTTGATATGGACTTTTAAAGCCCTAACTGGTATAAGGTCTGACTATCTAGGGGACTGTCTTCCTGTTCTGAAGCAGAAGAGACTCTTATGAAGGGGCCTCCATTGCCAGAAACTCAGCTGTTTGGTACACAGGAGAGGGCCTTCTCTTATGTATCTCAGATTATGAGGTCCTCTCCTCTCCTGGGGAGGTGCCCCATTGTCCCAGTATTTAGGAAAAGGGCAAGAATCCATCTTTGTCATCAAAAATTTAACTGTGAGCAATTATATTACTTTTAATGCTATCTATTGTATTTTGGGTTTGTTTAAATGGTTCTGAGAGAAGTTCTTGTATAATCAAAATGAGATCACCCACTAACCCCTCAGGATTAGGTTTTACTCTGGGCCTTTATTTATTTATTTTCTTTTCCCTATATATTTAGCTTGATTTCCTGTCCATAAAGCACTCATGTATAAATCACTTATTAAAATGTATCCAGCTAAGTAGGGGAAGGAGGCAAAGATGACTCAACACAGTACATTCCTCAGGTCCCACTTCTCAGAAATGTAATATTGAATGATATACTTCATAACATCATATTTGGATGAGGTGTTTTCTGAGTTCCCATGGGGATGCATACTTAAAGCCACCCCCCCAATAAAGCCAAAAACAAAAGAATGTTAATGATGGGCCCTTGATGGAAAGAGCCATTTGAGAAAGCAAATGTAAAGCAAAGAGACTGAATATAGGCAGGTTGTAAAAGCCACAATGAGGTCACACCTGGTATGACATCACACTAATGATGCAGATGTTATAATTTTATCAGTTGTGTCATCATCATAGACCAGGTGTGACATCATTACCCCCTCCTCAACTTGATACATTCCTGGGGAATTAAACATGGAAACGCTGAGCTTTTCGGTAGAAGCTCATTTTTCCTTGTTATTCTCGAAAAGTCAGTGCTGATTATTTGCACACAAATGCCTCTGTCAGAGTAACCACACAAAAATATGTCAGTGGGTCAGGCAGTTAATTGTAAAAGGTTCACTTAATTGTTTATGTTTAATCCCACTCCCATCGCCAGTGCCACATCGGTTTACATTTATCTTTTCTTAATCTCATTGTCATTGTGTGCCTCACAAATGCTTTTCCTTTCTACATGTAGTTGATTGAAAAACCAGACAAACCCAAAAAGATATCAAAAGGACGTACAAGTACAGCATGTATAACTTTTCCCATTTGTAATGAAGCTACATGATTGCCTTGACATAGCTCCACGATTCTGATGCCCTGGTGCCCTGGTGCTAACAACGTGGGAATGGAGAACCACATCCTGCTGGAGAAAGGGGTGATAGATTTTAAAATTAATATCACTAACCACATACCGTACATCCCTGGTCAATGGCCATCAACTGTAAAATATTTGCTTAAAAAGTACCGAAAAAAGGTATGATGATGTAGTTATCACATCTGGAGAATATAAACATTTTAATGTTGCATTTAACCAACATGAGAAGATTAAATGATTTCTGAGGCAACCTTCAACTTAATGCTCCCATAATTTAGCTACTATATTCAGATGGGGGAGGTTCAGTACTGGACAAACATATATAGCCTGTAGCTTCAGAGCTACACAGTGGTCTCTAAAGCCCCTTTGGAAGCTGTTCCTAAATAGTTATATACTTTAACATTGGAGATTTGCTGTATCTTTAGAGCATGAGTGTAGTTAAGACAGAATGTCAATTTGCAAACAAATATCACTATGTGCTAGAAGGCAGACAAGTATCAACTACATAAGGGAGGAATCAAATTATCTACCAATGGAAATGAAAAACAGATTTTTTTCTGCCTCCACCCCCTTCTTGATTCTATGTTATCCCTCCCTATTTTCTGAAATGCAACTTCTTGAAGGCTAAATGCAGGTCCTGGCTTAAAAAAAAATTCAAAATCCTTGAAAAAACAAATTCAAGTATTAGATACAGTAGAAGATATTACTTTCTCGGGCAATGTGATTAATTCAATAAATTCACATGCTACTCCTCTTCCATTTATGATTATTATTTTACCTGAGTCATTACCTTGGTAACCAGTTAAAGATTTTCATGTTTTGCAACTCAACACTTTATTTTGCCCATTAGGAAAAGCTGCTTCTGAGAGGATTTTATTCTACAGATTACTGGGCCAGCTCTCCCAATTCTCAGAAATGGTCATATTGCTTGGGGAATTCTACACATGTGAAGATTGCCCACTTTGAGAAAGAGTCTATGTATAAAACAAAAGGGTGGTGATGGTGATGGTGGTCTCATGCAGCAAGGGAATAGAATAGAATAGAATAGAATAGAATAGAATAGAATAGAATGGAATGGAATGGAATGGAATGGAATGGAATAGAATAGAATAAAATAGAATAGAAGAGTTGGAAGGGATCTTGGAGGTCTTCTAGTCCAACCGACTGCTCAGGCAGGAAACCCTATACCATGTCTGATAAATGGTTGTCCAATCTCTTCTTTAAAACATCCAGTGTTGGAGCATTGACAACTTCCAGTGTTGGAGCATTCACAACAATAGAATGAACCAGAAAGCATGAAGGTACTTGGAAATAATCCAGTTAATTCAGGCCCCAGTTAATTCAGGCCCCCACCCACATGGGCGGACACACGCTGGATCTTATTTTTGTCTCGGGCCAGTGGCAGAATGATCTGACATTAGGGGAAATAGTTATCGAGCCCTTGTCATGGTCAGACCATTCTCTCCTAAGGATGGACTTCCGGACCGCGCCCCCCCC
>NW_015387045.1:100114-131276 GCF_001527695.2 Protobothrops mucrosquamatus
AAGCGGACCTGACCTAGGGAGGATTTTATATGGGGTTTATTTTTTAGCAATTTGACAGAGACACAACTTTAAAATTTGATTTAATTCGGTTTTATCGGGGGGGGAATGTATTTATGTTTTGTTTTAAATATGTTGTGCGCCGCCCTGAGTCCCGTCGGGAGAAGGGCGGCATATAAATTAAATTAAATAAATAAATAAAATAAATAAATATTGATAGGATGATTGGAGTGCATGTGCTGGTTGATTAAGAATACGGTGTGTATGTGTATGTATGGTTTTCTCCCAGAGAAACACCATGTTTAGTTCCATAGCAGCTAGCAGACTCTTCGAGTTTGCCTTTTGAACAATGTGAGTGCACAGTGATTAAATTTAAATTAAGTCACTCTTTTAAAAAAAGAAATATCAAAGCAGGAGAGACCTCTTGTATAACTACATGAATCTGAGAATTCAAGCGCTTGCCAATTTACAATAAGGCTGGTGCTTGTATTTGTGTTATTTAGAGTTGAATTATGGTTTCTACATCATCTTGGCATAAGAAGAATCACCCAACACCATTCCAGCTTCTGCCTTTGGCTGTACAATAAGTATGATAGCTAAATGATATATAGTGCAGTTTGCTATGTTATCTTAGTCAAGTGTTTTCACATTTGCCAAACTTCCCCAGTGCACTAAATTCCTTTCTAATCACGCTAAGCAGATAGCAGCGAGAATAACTTGCATAGCAACTCTGTGCAAATCAGTCAAGCTAATATTGAACCTAAGGCAAATATTTGTTGAATAAAATGGGCCATTCTTGTCATGCAGATAAATTCTGCAATAGTAAAAATGTTCATTTGGTGTGTCATTTCATTCTTCTGCAACACAGAGGAATGAAAATGAAGAAGTTAATAGTGGTGAAAATGGTTTTGTCCAGAGGTTCTGGTTAATAAATCAAAATTAAGCCAAAGATAAAGGGAATACCCTCCCTGGATTCCTTGTTATAACCCTGTTCAGATAAAATGTAGAGATCACTGCATTAAGTGGTTTTTGGAACTGAATCATATAGGTTTGGCCCATCTCCTGATTTTTGAAGATTCATAAGCCAACATAAGTCTAGGGGTAGGCTGTATGTGAGTAGCAGTTTTTCTTATGATAAAAACTGTCTTTCAAAAAAATAATAATCCTATGGAGTATCTGTCACTCAATGAAAATAATTTATTTACTAAGACACTAAGTCTCTCAAGATGACCTTGCCCCATCCAAAACTCTAGTGCAGTGATGGCGAACCTTTTAGAGACCCAGTGCCCAAACTGCAACCCAAAACCCATTTATTTATCACCTGGTGCCGGGGGGCATGGCCGTGGTAGTCACGGCAGACTGGGTGGGCAGGGCCAGAGTGGCGGGGGCCATTCCCTCGCCATCTCCGGGGCACAGCACGCGTGCCCACAGAGAGGGCTCTGAGTGCCGCCTCTGGCATGCATGCCATAGGTTCGCCACCACTGCTCTAGTGAATTTCTGCTAGGAGATTGACACTAGATAATCCAATAATGGACTTGGTACAAAGCAACTTCCAATTTTCCTTTGAAGGTTTTGTCAGATATTGTGCTCAACATGAAAAGGGAGGGAAGGAGAATAGGTATAATATTGCTTCATATCCTAGTCTTATGCATCTATTATATCAGACTGATTGAAGAAAACAATTACTGGCTCCTATAACCAAACAGGAAAGGGCAAAAGAGAATAATTTAGAAGGCAACATTATTCAGTGGATGCTTATATTAGAGAGAATACATTTCTTTTACTCTTTTTCCAGCTGCTTTCTTGCACCTTCTTATGAAACAACAAAAGCAATAGATAACCATGCTAGTAGTTTCTCTCAGACAATTCTATGTTATCCTTGGCTTACTGAGAATAATGAAGGACTTTGGTGCAGAAATGTCCAACTGATAGCAGCTTTCATGTGATTACAATGAGGATGAGAACATATAAGCAGTGATATTCTCTGGGGAAAAAATGGAGAGCGAAGCAGAGTTCTCTAGCAAGTTTCAAAAAGCAGAATTAGGATTTGGATGATTGTCTATCTGTCCTTACTTCAATGATAGCTAGCCTGCTTATAGGAGCAGCATAACTAGATTCTTAGATGACTCATGTCTATGCAGTATTGCTTAGGAGGAAGTTAGGATTTCTGGAATATTACTTTGATGAGAGATGGGGTGGATCTCCGAAACTTCCTGGCAAAGCATCTTCAGATATACTTTTTGTATTGATGGAATACTCTCTGATGCCCAAATTGTATTTTGTAATTCTGTGCTCAGGCTTCCCACAAAATTCTGCAGCATTCACCCTTCATCCTGACTGCAGAACTAGGACAAATTAATACAGATAGTTCTCGACAACTGAGGCCAAGATTGTTGTTAAATGAATTTTGCCCCTTTTTACGACCTTTCTTGCCACAGTTGT
Organism: Protobothrops mucrosquamatus; assembly: GCF_001527695.2. NCBI lineage: Eukaryota > Metazoa > Chordata > Lepidosauria > Squamata > Viperidae > Protobothrops > Protobothrops mucrosquamatus. Next base: position 102,554 of record NW_015387045.1, read on the forward strand.
TAAGTGAATCACTGCAGTTATTAAATTATTAACACAGTTGTTAAGCAAATCTGGCTTCCCCATTGACTTTGCTTGTCAGAAGATCACAAAAGGTGAACACATGATGCTAGGACACTGCGACCGTCATAAATATGAGTCATTTGCTAAGTGTCTGAATTTTGATCACATGACCATGGGAATGCTGCAATGGTCGTAAGTGTAAAAAAAGGTCATAACTCACTTTTTTCAACACTGTTGTAACTTTGAATGGTCACTAAATGAACCATTGTAAGTCGTGGATCCCTTGTAGTGTGCTGCTAAACTTAGCTTGGTTCCAAACAGAATTCAAAGCCTCCAGCATTAAGAGAAAAACTAGTTAGTGTTCAGGATGGTGATGCTTATTCAAACGCCAATATGTTCCAGTGCTTACATCATTGTTAAACTAATTTAAGTATAGATTTTCTACCGTTGTAATTTTTCAGGATTTAGCTTCTCCCCTAAGATTTCCACCACAGAATCTGATAAATGTTTGACACTTAAAAAAGAATATAGGTTTGTATAAAAGAAATGGTGATCTCCATGAACAGAAGCAAATTTAAACATAATTACATAATCATTGTTGGGCAGAGAGGTTTTTACATCTGTGAGTTCATGTAGGTGATTGAAAGCATAATTTTAAAAATTATGGATTGTATTTTCTTCTGAGCCCTTTATTCATTTTGGCTAGATAAATGTTGTTGTCTACGATTTACTTGAATAAAAGATAAAAGTCTTAGTTTTTATGAAGCTTATCTTTTTACAAGGTTGTAGGGAACTGGTGATGGCCCTGATTTTTATTTGATGCCCAATTTCTTCTTGGTCTTACAACTGAACAGCACAATACTGCCCATTTATCAAAGAATCACTGTTTAGAAGCAATTGCAGACCTGTGATGTGGGATAATGACCAGAGCATTAAATATCCCAGGAACCTTACTGAAAATGTTTGAACATGATTGCAATATGCATTTCTATGGGAGGAGAATCCCATCACTTCTCTCTTATCTCTCCTCACCGCCAACTTCGCTTTTTGTATCCTTTCATCCATATGAATAAATACAGTAAATCATATATGCATGAAGTGACACAAAAAGCGAAGTTGATGGTGGTGAAATTTTGTGGACAGGTTTGTGTTATTGTATCTAGTCTGTGGATAACAGATGGTTTATTAGAGAATCAGTGAGTTATTTATCAGGCTTCATTGCTGTTGCAGATCTATAACCATTTGCTTTGGAGTAATACTCTTTCTGAACAGTATTAGCTACTACTGTATTGAAATCAGTACATTCATCATAACTATGTCTGACATTATCTTCTCTTTCCTGATGAAAGAATGAAAACTGAGAAGACAAAAGCCAGAAGGATCAATGTTCCAATACAAGAAGACAGCACAACATGACACGGAGAAAACTTGAGGGTGGGGAAATTTGATTTCAGACAGTGTCTGAGAAGAGCACTGAAAAAGTTCCACAAAGTTCCAGAACATGTTGTCAAAGTTCAAGAATTTTGATTCTAAAGATTTTCAAAATTATGATGTCTCCAATTGCAACAAGAGGAATGGAAGAAAATTAAAGAACATTAATGAATGAATCCATAGAACTGGAACGTGCCCCTTGTCATGAATGTCAACCTTTGCTCAGGGCAGGAGTACAGATGAAAGCACTTCCTAACAGGTCACTGTCCAGTCTCTGCCTAATCTCTTGAAGGGGAAGCCTCACCCACCATCTCTCCAAATACCTGGTTCCTCTGCTGAACTGCTTGTACTGATAGAATGATAGAATTTTTCCCAACATAAGACTGGAAGGGTCAGTCCTGTCATTTAAGCCCATTATTCTGCAGCTGTATCCAGGAGTAGAAGAGAACAGTTCTTGACCTTCCACTATGTGACATCCTCTCAAGTATTTGAGAAGTGTCTTGCCTTTGGCCTTGGCCTTGGCCTTGCCTTTTCATGCATTCAACCTCTCTTTTTAGACTTAGTTTCTGATCCCTGGTCATCATCATGGCCTGTCAAGTTCTTTGTTGTCCCATTTCCTGAAAACACAGCTGGATTCTCCCTTCACAAGATTGATTGAAAGAGAACAGGATAAGATGATAGAAATCTCAGCAACTGGATTGTTTTCACTTTAGAATTCTATTTCTCTCCCTAAGATGGAGACTTTTTCACTTGCTTCCTTGTGGTAAGGACACCATTCCCTTAATTGATAAAAGAGGAATGTTTAGATGGTTAGAATGTGAATCTCTCTGAGGTTCATTCTTTCCTGAAGTTGGTACACAACTGGATGCCGTCCTCAAGGTGGATTCTGACCAGTATAGAATAAAGGGAAACTCCTATTTTTCAGCAATGGCACCTGCCTGATGGAATTGCCTCCCTCCTAATGGCTCAATTGCTAAAGATATTTAGAAATACCTTATACATTATAGAAGAATGGATGGTGATGGACCTGATAGAGATGGCAAAACTGACTTTTAATTAAAGATTAATTAAATCTGTCTAATTTTGCTTCTTCTTGGAAACCTCCACTTCTGGACTTTGAGCTCAAAACTAAAAAAAGAGAAACTTTGATTTTAGGTTTTGATAACTAGAATGACTTTGTCCTTTTAACAATAGCTTGAAACATTTAGAAATGAAGCAAAAGATTGAGGTTACAACTTTTTTTGCATTTACTGCACTGACGAAAATCAGAAGTCACTACTTCTTTTCTTTTTCCTTTTTCTCTGCACCCTTATTGTTTCTCTTTTAAGTTTCCTAGCTTTTTGTTTCCATTTGTATTTTATCTTATAATAAACTTTATGTCATGGTTCCAACAGATGAAATTCTTCAAAAGAACTTCGAGGCATTGTTTATCTTAAAGAATCTTTTATTCGAGAAACAAAGTATCGGCACTACATAGTTGAAACCAAAAACTAAATTCCCCTCCCCTGGATACAAAGTAATGAAGTACAATTCCCACCTCCAATAAAGAGTCATAAAACACATTCCCCAATTAACTTGAAACTCGGGCCTTCTCCCCAGCTCCTCAGCCCACCAAAACATTATCAGCTCTGATATAGGCTGGGCTCCTATATGTAACTCATTTTGAGAAAAAAAAAAGAAACAGAAGCTAAATAAAAAAGTAGTGAGGCAGCAATACCAAATTTGTGAGGGAATGGGTTGTGGACATTTTCAGTAGCTAGAAGGAAAGTAAACTCCCAACCATTACACTTGTTGCTATTTTTGATTCAGAAATGAAATATAAATGTTAATATATAAGCAGCTTTTATTGTCATTCCTTATTTCTTAGGCAAAACTCTCCTCTAAATTTCAGTTTTCAGTAAACTTTAGAAGTCAGAATGAAAAGTGCCAATCTTCCAATCTTCATTGGAAAAAAACACTAAATCATGTGTTTATTTGTAGTCTTAAGCATTAACTCTGATTAATTCATTCCAGTAACTTTGGCTGGACTTACGTAGCAGTGGACAATAGGAACAAGAATATCTACATCTAAGAATCAGACCCCATTTACTGTGTCTGTGATTTCTCCAGCCTTTGCATTTGTCCTGAGAGATTCATTCAAACAAGAGTTAGCTTTGCTCTTTCCAGATAGCTGCTTCTTGATGTAACATAAACGTTGGACTGTTTTTGATAGCAACCCATGTGGTGCTCATGTTCACCCTATTGCTCTACCTGGAAAGAGGTCAGATTCTTTGATGTCTCTTTAAGCAAAACTATTCTTGTAGATCTAGCCTGCAAGCAAGTTGCCTGCTGAGCTCTGGGGAAAAACTGTTGGATGCAAACAGGAAAGCATATTGTCTACACATGATGCCAAAAGACTGCTGTATAAAATGTAACTTGGAATTGGCAGGAGGGAAGCTGAGTTAGATGGGGGGTGGAGTTGCTTCTTTGCAGGTTTGAAGGCTGGCAAGGCAAGAAAATAGCAGGGCAGAGCTGAGCAAAGACATGTTTAAGAGCTCTTAAATACATGGTTAGTAAATGACAAGAGAAGCCATCTATGTAAATTTGCACAAGCTGAGATTTTTTTTTAGCCAACACAGGAAAAGCAACAGGCTGCCATGGAATAGCAATTTTTTTTGTATTGTAATTTTTTTGGGGAGGGGGAGAGGGGTGGATTAGTTCATTGAAGCAGACAGAATGTTGACACTACAAAAGTCAATGTTTTAAATCATTGCCTTTCTCAGTAGCATAAGGTATTTTTATGTGGTTTGTTTTTAAGCTTTTGCAATCTTTAAATATTAATCCTTATTTTGTAATCACATCACTTCAAGGCAAAGACCTTACTAGAACAATAGGAGAATACACAGTAGAGGAATTACTGCAAAGGTCCCGAGGAACACTAATTGCAAATCATTCAGTTTTGCAATATTAATTTATCCTGGCCCAGATAGGAATGCTTATGGCTCAAATGGTGTTTGATGTGATTTAATTGCTAAGTGAAGAAGCCCAACAGCCTGAATGGGTTTTTGAAATATCATGTGTTTGGGACACTGTTATTATGATGAATTGTTATTATGAGATAATCCAAACACTTTGAAGTCACTCAGAGTCATCACAGAGGAGGGCAGTTTTGGATTAGTAACCAACATTTTTCCATTAGCACAACGCTATGACAATGTGTCTGGTAGGTCTTGATCCTGAGATAGTGCCATAAGGTGAGGCTGCATTTGAGCACAGATTGATTTGCAGGCAACGAAACCAGGTTCCCCCCCTAACTTTCCTAATTCTAGTTGTCCTTCTACTTAGATCTCCTTAATGGCTTCTTTTCTTGATGTATTTCTTCCTCTATCCACAGATACCCTAAGTTAGCATCTTAAACTCATATGATACATAGACTGGCTGTGGATTAGCTCATGATGCTTTTTTCCACCAAACATTTTAGCTAATGGTTTAAATTATATGGAAAACTGGGCAAGTAATCAATGTACTAATTGTTCAGAAATTTCTATAGTCAGATACCAGATATCAACAATAAAAAAGCACATACTAACGAGCATCTTAACAAGTAGCTTGTACAGGCAGCCATGCTTTGCCTTAGTGAGGCACTTCATGTCACTTAGGTGATGCAATTTGCTACAGTGCGGTAGATTGCATTATTTGATGCCTTTTCTAGCTGTTCCAGTAGCTAGGTTCTCAGATTTCTTCATTGACTTCTAGTTACCTTCTGGTTCTAGAATTACCAACCAAGGCCTTGAGAACCATGAATCAATGAGGCTGTTGCAAAGCTTTGTATAACACTATTGGCTACAACAGAATGGCTGAAATGGGCAAGATGATGGAATATACTTCTATTGTATTCTTCAATTGAGTGGTCTTCAATGTGTTGGATGACCATCTATATAACTTCTAGCATTCATGTTGTCCTTGATTAACTGGCACTAGTGAAGGGCTACTGTTTTTCCACTGTAGGCTATACTGATGTGTGTTTTTCCATGGGTGAGCTAATCTTGGAGGCAGCTAGCAGACTGCTTAGATTCTGCTGTAATGTGAGCCTTTTAATAGATTAAATTCAGTTTAGGGCACATGAATGCCTAATGCAGAACAGCAAATGATTTATCTCCACCTAACAAAGCTAAGTAAAATATGTTGACACCAGAGGAAGAGGAGGCATTCTCTCCATCTCACATCATACATATATAAGTAGAACAAATTAAATAATTGAAATAACCAAACATTCTTTGGACCTATATCCAGGTTCAACTGGCTCAGCATGCCAACTGCAGCAAGATGAGTAATGGAGACCAATCAATAATGCATTAGATTGTTACTAGCAGTTCATGACTCAAATTCATAATCTGTTTCAATCAAGACAATTTGTACACCTCACTGTTGTCTTGCACTGAAGAGTTCAAACACCCTTCTTCTGCATCTCCTTCTACTTGTTATCAGAAAACAATATTTTTAAAAATTATCTACAAGATACTTCTGCATTTTATTTTTATTTCTTCTGGAGAATCTCCAGTAAGTTCTTTCCCTTGCCATTTCCTTCAAAAATAGTATTCATGATCACTAGGGAAGAAACAGACTTTGGATTTTATAATCCTGTTTCCTAGTCCTCTCTTTTTCAGTTTTAAAACGCATTAATTTTGGTAGCTGACAATGCATTATTTTATGTAGTTATAATTGCACACTATTAACAAATTCTATACAGATATTAAAAATAGACTAAATATAAACAAACAAAACCATATAATAGGGCTTCAGTGCAATCTATTCCCCCCAGGAGTATCGGCCACTGAACTCAGTGGGATTTACTGCTGAGTAAACATGCATAAAGTTTCTATCTTAACACTATAGTGTAAGAAGATAGAATTTCAAATAAGCAGTTTTATGAGATCTTTCCCAGTTAGATTATCAAGTCAGCGTTGCTCTTTAGGGACATGGATTCCAAAATTAATCCATGATTACTAATTTTAGTTAGGGTGAGCCACCTACAGTCTGAACACAACACCAAGCAGGCAGTGGGCAGGATTGATATTTTCAGTCAATGGGAGGGTAGGGTGGGTTGATTTTGATAATTTAAGGGTGAAGTGATCTATTAAGCCTTGCAGAAATTTAAGGTGCTAACTTTGTCCTTCAATCTCTAATTTTTCTCTTCCACAGAAGAAGGCAAAACAAATGTTTCAAGGCTTGAAGGCATCTACTTCATTCTTTTTTTTAAAAAAAGGTAAAGGTTTCCCCTGTCCAGTTATATCCGACTCTAGGGATCAGTGTTCATCTCCATTTCCTAGCTGTGGGAGTCAATGTTATCAGAAGATGCTTCTATGGTCATGTGACTGGCTTGACTATACGTTGAGGTGCACGGAATGCTACCGGTATTACCTTTATATGCTTTATCTACTAGCATTTGCATGTTTTTGGACTGTTAGATGGGCAGGAGCTGGGGCAAGAATGAGACTTTTTTTACAGGTTCCCAAAATATTGGCTCCACTCAGTCCAGTGAAGTCATGATGTTATCACCCCTAGTCCATGAAGATTTATTGCTGTTGATGCTACAAAATGTTGTCCATCTCTGCTTTAGCCTTATATATATATATTTTCATTTCTAAGCTAGATACTACTCCCAGGCTAATATAATCTTAGAAATCCCAACTCCTCTCAAATTAAAAAATGATTGATCTCAAAACTGAGTTGAAGAAGAAAACTGTATTTTCTGCCAGTAAGATGCTATCATTGCTAAGCTACTAACAGTATGAAAGAAAAGCAGGGTGGACCACAGAACTGTGGAATCTCTGGCATCTAATCCATCTGGACTGTGGGAAGCATTTGTCACTTCAGTGAAACTCCACCTCCCATCCTTTAGCTGGGGAGTAGCAGCTTCCTTCAAGGCAATGGTGAGGCCTTGAAATGGTGCTTCCCCTGGATTTTGCCTGTTACTTAGCTGTAGGAAAAGCCAGCTTTCAGCTATGTGGCCTCTGAAAGCACCTCAAGCTGGGAAGATTTTCAAGTATATGCATCCAGGGAGGAATCACTTCAAAGCATTTCTATGTTCTTGAACCTGCTACTCTAAAAACTATGTGACATCTGGGGGTGGAGATGGTTTTAAAGGAGGCAACCAACGTTTTCATAGAACTGTTACATCATCTGATCCATTTCAGAGCTGCAGGAGGGATTTGGCCTTTAAGGCAGATTCTATATCCTAGTTCACTGTAGATTAGATTTGTTGACGAATGAAGGTGATTTGTTGATGTACATTAAAAAGTCACTTAGGTCATTCAAGCCCAATTGTACAGGAGTGATCAAAGCCACTTTTGGGGAATAAGAATTGCACACAACCAATTATGTAGATTTATTTGCAACATGAATGAGATAAGGAGAATGAAGCTATACTGATGTATAATTAGGAACGTATCTAGGTTACAGATAACTTCAAGCTTGGCAAGTCTGGGTGAAGGCTTCCTATTGACTTCACCCATTATGATTTGCTCTTGTTATTTACATCCTAATTTTGCTTCCCCTACATACCAGCCTCCACAGGTTATGGGAATCCCAGGCAGTCCACACAGAGGACGAATAAATAAAACTGGAATAGCCTGCCTTCTTTCTTACTAAATTTGTTTTGAGAATTCCTGAAAATGTGGTTCTTTTAAATGCATTTTTGTAGTTTTAAAAATGGCTATTGTCAGAAGATGATCAAGACCTGCCAGGTTTCAATACTAAATAGAAAAACACTCACATAACAAAGAGTGAATTGCAGAGACCTGCCTGCAAATTCATACTCTTGAAAAATTGTGTAAAAAGCATACACGGTTATAATTAAGAAAAAAAAGTTCTTAATTACATGAACTGAAAGCTGTCTCTACCTGCCACCCAGATCCATATAGTTGGTACCCTCACATGTGCAATCATTTTGTGTGAGTCTGTATGAACTTTTCAATGGTTTCCTGTACATGTATTCACATATATATACCATTTAATTTAAGGTAGACTGGAATTACTAGAAAAGTAATGAATCTAGGACGCAAATGACCTATTTTTTAATCCGTATTCTGGTCCTGTCACATTTTCAAAAGATCAAACAACACTTTTTTTTTTTTTTAAAAAGCTACTTTTGTAACAGCACCAGGCAAGTTTTGTGAAAATCTAACCTTTCTCAGTCCTTGATAGGTGTGAAAATAGTTCTGCTTTTTCATGTGTGTGTGTGTGTGTGTGTGTGTGTGTGTGTGTGTGTGAATTAAGGGAGTACTGGGATAGCTATTTCTAACCTTATTAGGTTAGAATGTATATATATCTCCATTTCCTGATTGAATCTGGATATGGATATGGAAATGGATATATATCTCCATTTCCTGATATATATATATCTCCATTTCCTGATTGAATCTAAAGCTGGAAAGAGCTGTACTATAACATTACCCTGAAAAGTCTCAGTTCAATTTTGGGCTCAGCTGGAGATGGCAAACCTCTGAGAATTCAAGAGTCAAACTCTTGGCTGGAAATAGTTCCAGATGGAATACATTTAAAATGAAAGCAAGAGTTGTTGTACAAATCCAGTTAAGACTGGTAGGGACCTCAGAGAGAAGTCAGACTGCTTTATAATTACCTGAATTCATCTAACTCCTTAAAAATGAAAAGTGGCGAAAAAAATCTTCCTAATACAGGTAGCGATGAAAGAAATGTCCTTGCTTACCTCTTCCAAAGGAATCCTGGGACTGGAAGTCATCCGATATTTATCGAGCTCTCCCCCCATTTTCCTGATGGGGGCAGGAGAGGAGAAGGCTGAGGATCGTTGGAGTGAGCCATACTTCATCATGTTTGGTCCAAACCGAATTCCATCCAATAAACGTATCAAAAACAGGTTGGAAGGCAGTTCTTCAATATTGCTGAGAACAAGGGTTCGACATTCAGGACATCTCAGCTCCTTGTGTGATTTCAAAATACTCTGGAGACAGGGCTTACAGAATGTATGCTGGCATGGAAGCACCTTGGCAGAGACATCCAGCTTTTCCAAGCACACAGGACACTCTAGCATGTCGAATAAAGATAAATTGTCCATGATGTTGATGTTCTACTTAGTTCAAAACTCCACCTTCAAGTAGATCTAGAAAAGTTCACATGCTTGCTATTCGGTTGGAAGGAGTTGGTTTGCTCAGGAACGTCCCATGAAGAACTACTGTACTCTATAAAGAAAATAACAGAAAAGAGAAATTATAGAGCCTAAATATTTCAATATTATGAAATGCACGCCACCAACATTTCAAGAAATCCTTCACTGGGCAGTTTGCGTGGTATAGTCTCTCCCCTGCTCCTAATGTAAGTGTGACATTATTCATGTCTGAATAAGTATTAGATAAACAGAATTGTACCCAATGGCCAACTGGGATCAAGAAAGACCCAAAGTCCATTTGTTGTTGCAGGTAGCCATTGAATAAAAGAGATCTTGTTCCTTCCATCCCAATTGAACTGATCACAGTAAGACAATATGCTTCTTGGATGTATTGTGGGGTGATCCATCCATCTTCAAATAATACCACACAAAAAAGAATTACGTTGTGAAGGTGACCAAACAATCACATCACATACAGAAGAAACAGAGGAATTCTGCCGAGACACATGGCTGAACACATTCTCCCCTCCCCTCCCCTCCCTTCTTCTGAATCTACCCACCTTATCTTAAAACACCTTTCTGCATTTCCCCAATTTTCTCTTAGGCAAGTCACCTTGATAAAAGGACACAGTTTTGGCATACCTGGAAATAAAACAACCTGTGCTTGATTTCAAGAGACTGGCAATGCAGCTTGCTTTGTCTTTAATAGTTGACAATCCAATACCAGTCCTGAAAGAGGGGGGAATATTATTCCACCCACAGCAGAAAAGTTACCCAACCTGTTCAGCACCTTTCCCAACGGTATGCCAAGACAAAGCAGAACCAATATTTAATCCTAATTTCAAGTCCTGGCTTGCAAAAAACGAGCCCCATGCCATCCCACATCAAAACACTGTCTGTTAATGAAGACTGAATCTAGTTAGTATATCACGTCCGATCAAATGTTTCAAGTGTCGCAATTCCTGAGAGACTTCCTTTCATTTCCTAAACTTGAACAATCCAACCTTGCTCTCTTTGTGACTCAGACTGCCGAGGAAGAGTTATAAGCTTCAGGAGCTGAGCTTTCTCGCTGACTGCTGAAGGAAAAATGCTGTGGGGGAAAAGAAAAGGATAAATTAGAACAGGCTCCTAATTTTAGTGTGTGCTACTGACCTTGCTTTCATGACCCCTTTTAAAATGAGTCCAGCTCATGAAATACCAGCTTCAGAGCTTGCTTTTTCTTTCTCTTTCTCTCACTCTGAATTGCAGCTGCATTGAAAACTTTAACTAGGTGCATTACTCAGCTAAACTTAACACGTGCTGCCTTGTTAACTCATATGTTGCCAGGCTGCTACTCCTACACATATTTTAGATCAGGGAGAAGAGTGCAGTCTGATTATGCACCACGAGAGAGCTGTTTGCTTAAAACCACACACACACACACACACACACACATTTCCATTTGAATTATTTTGGCCTTGATTACAGTACATTGGATCAATAATTTGGCTTCGTTTTTTTCCCCTTTGGGAGCTGATCTTGTATTAGAAGCAGAGAGGGAGTGTAAAATGGGGATTTTTAAAAAAAAACCCACAACAAACCTGTCTATAAAGGCAAAGAGGTGCCACAGGGAATGGAGAATGCATTTTGTGACACATATAAAAATGAGACCCAAACACCCACTTAAACTAGGAGTACGTCCCACTCAACTCTCTTAAATTACTATAGAGTAGACGTATGTGGGATTGCATATGTAGAGAAATGAAATGAAATTTCAATTGCAAAAGATATCTGCTGGGAAGTGAGTGCTTTTGTTTTGAAGCCAGCAACTTTCTTGTAAAGATTTCAGGAGAGAGAAGAGAACTAAAGCGAAGCCTTCATTTGAGAAGTGTTGTTGTTGTTAATTGCAAAGTCGTGTCCGACCCATCGCGACCCCATGGACAATGTTCCTCCAGGTCTTCCTGTCCTCTACCATCTTCTGGAGTCCATTTAAGTTCACACTTACTGCTTCAGTGACTCCATCCAGCCACCTCATTCTCTGTCATCCCCTTTTTCTATTGCCCTCAATCTTTCCCAGCATTAGGCCCTTCTCCAGTGAGTCCTTCCTTCTCATTAGGTGGCCAAAGTATTTGAGTTTCAACTTCAGGATCTGGCCTTCTAAAGAGCAGTCGGGGTTGATCTCTTCTAGGACTGACCGGTTTGAATGCCTTGCAGTCCAAGGGACTTGCAGGAGTCTTCTCCAGCACCATAATTCAAAGGCCTCAGTTCTTTGTCGCTCAGCCTTTCTTATAGTCCAACTTTCACATCCATACATTGCAACTGGGAAAACCATGGCTTTGACTATAGGCACTTTTGTTGGCAGGGTGATGTCTCTGCTTTTTAGTATGCTGTCTAGTTTTGCCATAGCTTTCCTCCCCAGGAGCAAGCATCTTTTAATTTCTTGGCTGCAGTCCCCATCAATAGCAATAGAAATACACTAAACTTATATACTGCTTCATAGTGCTTTACTTGTCTAAGCAGTTTACAGAGTTAGCATATTGCCCCCCCCCCAACAATCTGGGCCCTCATTATATTGACCTCGGAAGAACGGAAGGCTGAGTTAACCTTGAGCTGCTCAGAATTAAACTCCTGGAGTAAGCAGTGAGTTAGCCTGCAGTACTGCATTCTAACTGTTGCACCATCACAGCTCTTGGGAAAGAAAACAGTTTGGTGGCACTGGAGACATTAAATGTTCTGAGTTATCTGTGGGATGGCTATCTATTAAAGAAGAAGTTTGTAGCTTTTGCAACTTTGATTAAAATCTATATTTCCCATGCCGATGTTCACCTGAGCCTGAATTATACTTAGAGGTGTTCTCTTAAATAAAACAAACTGCATCAAGGGCAGCTGGGAGCTTGAATGAGGTCCTTGGCATGAGCCAACGAAGCAGGCTCCACCCTATGAGATCTTGACAACTCATAATGCTGTCACTTTCCATAGAAGAGTAATCCTCCACACCCCTTCAGTTATTTTTTTGATTGCTTCTTTTGGCACCTTTTTCAGCTCTACAGTATCCTTGTTGAAGTTTAGTAACCAGCATTGTACAGGCACTGTAGTCTTCAACTTATGCTATGTTGCTTAGCAACTGTTTGAAGCAGTGTTTCTCAACCTTGGCAACTTTACGATGTGTGGACTTCAACTCCCAGAATTCTCCAGCTAAAGTTGCCAAGGTTGAGAAACACTGGAGTTATGATGGACTCATCTTGGGGCTACTAATGACCTGGATTTGATGTTCTGATGGCCGCCCCTTTGTGGTCAAATGATTGAACTTCAGGAGCTTAGCAACAGGGCCACGTTTATAGCTGTTTGCAGAGTCCTGAAGTCATGTGACTGCATTTTATGAGTTTTGCTGAAAATCTGTATTTCTACATTTTTCAGCAAAACTGTGCCCAGATTGATCCATTGGTTCACTTTATGGCCATGGTGTTTACTTAACAATAGCCACAAAAGGATCATAATTTGAGTTGGTCATGTGACCAACCTGTTTTACAACCACCCTGATATTTAATGGGCAGGGTCCATTATGGTTTAAGTCAAAGACTACTTGTATATATATAATCCAATATTGCCTTCATGGTGTACATAGAGTTATATTAAAGCATTAGGATAATGACTGTTGCCTACTCTTTATGATATCAAGGATGGAAATTGAAACCTACATGATGTCAACATTTTTCTTAAGCATCACTATCCCAAATTCCTTTCCTGATTGGTCAGTCCCTGCTCACACCCATAAGAACAACTGAAGAGATTTTGCTGTAATATGCCTCACTTAATACTTGCTTATGTTGAAACAAATGAAAAGAAGAGCTATTTAGATGGATGCAACAGTGAAAAAACATGCTTATTACAGAAAACCAAAACAAAATATTTTGAAAGTGTCCTAAATCTAATCAGTGGCACCTAAAGTCTGGGTATGGATGTGATAAATTGGAATCATTACAAGTTAGCAGACATGTGTTGTTTTGTTTTGCCTTTGTTTGTTTTGTCTTTGTGACCAAAGACAGCCCATTTATGGTGGTTAATCACCTCTTAATCAAGATTCTAGATAGTTTTCTTCGTATTACATATGCCATTTAAAAAAATAATGTTTCCTGTAGGATTTGGCTTTTTTTAACTAGTCCCCTTTTAAATTTGCTAAAAGTTAATCTAGAGTTTGATTAACTTTTTATACTGATATTGAAAAGGGTAAGCTCTCAAGCTATAGGCAGGAATAGCTGCAGGGTTGGTTTTTTTTTTAAAAAAAAGCAAGTCAAGATAGTGGTTGTGGCAGCATAATGTTCATTGTAGACCTGTCCTGTAGACATATTCACTGCCCTGTTCAGATAGCCATCTTGACATTTCTGCTACAAGCTTGAAAAATAATAAATAGAATAGGATAACAAGAGCAGCAAACAGTTTTTAAAATTAAGACTAAGTTTATCCGTGACCTTTATTGTGACATTGATAGTTGGTTGCTTTTAAATATTTGGTTTGCTTTTAAAAAAAAATCATGGAAGGCATCTTAGGAGAGTACATACTGTAAAGGCAGGCTAAAAGTTCATTAAAGCAACAGAATGAATCACAATTTTTTTAAAAAGACATTAAGGTCCTATCAGCCCTTTGAGGTAGTCTAGACAAGAAATGCCAAACATCATTGCTAACAGTATTATTTAGCGTATGGCATATCATACATAAACTACAATATATAAATTAACATTCCATCTAGATCAGAGGTGTCAAACTACCGGCCCACGGGCCGGACGCATCACGTGGAAGCTGCGCCCATCCCATTGCCGGCAATGGCAAAACCGGCCCGATACGTTGTGCGACGTCACGTGACATCGCGAGTTTGACATGCCTGATCTAGATTAATAAAACACCATAAAATATAAATGTTAAAAAGTTCTATGTTCAAATACCAATATCTAGTCTATCTAACATTTAAGCGCAGCATCATTTATATTAAAAAAAAACAGATATTGGACCAGTTTATGCCCTCAGCTTACAGCCAGTCATGATGTAATCGACAGATTGACTTGGGATCACGCACTCACACTGAGGGGGAGGATACTATGCCCCATTTATACAAGGAGTCCTGACAGATGTCATGTGAGGTGTAACTCCTATTCAGGATTGCCCATTGCTGACATGGTAGTTCAAAGTCTGGCACCGTTTTTGAACGGTCATTTATACGTCTCCCTGTGTCTGGGTATTCAACAACCCATTTGGCTTTCTATTGGGCATCGATGTTACAGTTGTTGGGCAGATTTTGTGCAAGTGCCAGTGGGGATTTCCTGGATTTGAGCCTTCCAGCTGATAAATGAGGAAGATTGGCATACACCGGTAGGAGTGTGTTGTCCATAATTTTTCTGAAGTCTCTCACTAGTGCATCTTGTCTTCGTAAGGCTGGTGGCGCTATATGGCTCAGAACAGGAAGCTGGCAAGTCGGAGGAGTTTTAATACAACCACTTATAATCCTCATGGTGTCATTAAGTCTGGCGTCTAGCTCACTAGTATGGCAGCTGTTAAGCCGTACAGGAGCACAGCATTCTGCTGCAGAGTAGACCAATCTTAGTGTTGATAACCTGAGGGCAGCTGAAGCTCTCCATTTAGTTCCACCTAATTTCTGGATTACGTTGTTCCTAGTATTGATTTTTGCCACTCTATTCTTTAGATATAACTTACAGGAGAGAGTCTGGTCCAGTGTTACTCCAAGGTACTTTGAATGGAGATCATAGGAGAATAAATTGTTGTTTAAGTAGACCTTCAGGGCGTCATATGCTAGTTTGTTGTTCAGGTGGAAGGAAGTATGTAGTTACTGTTTTGTTGGTGCTAGGTGTGAGCCTCCAGTCAGTGAAGAATTTCCCCAAGAGTTTAAGATCTTTGGACAGGAGTCTGTCAGTCACCTCCATGTGTTTTTCTTGTATTGCCATGGCCAGTGTATCCAAATTTGTGTCCCCTAGTTGCTGGCCTATCTGATATGTATAAGTTGAATAGTGTATGCGTATGTACCATTACTGAACCTTGTGGGGAGGCCATTGTTTAATCTTCTTATTTTACTTTTCTAACACTATCTTTATTGTAAGACAACAGAATCTTACAGATCTGAAAGCACTTCACCCTCCTTTGTACATTCTATGAAATGCTTCCCATGCCCCTTTTCCTTCTGTGGGTTGGGATACCTTTTGCATGATGGTTGTCGAGGATGTGGCTCTTCCTCCTGTCTCTTAAGATCATTCTCACATACTATTACAGATGATGGCTAAACATATGCTCGCCAACTCCAAGATAATGGAATGTCCTTACTGATTCTCTTGGGAAGTTGAAGTCAGGAAAAAAAAGCTTCTCAGTATGCTCCTAGAGGATTGAGCAGCCTTCCTAAAAAGCTAGATTAGCACACAATAATTGTTCCCTTTTGGAAACAAGTTAACAATGGAGCTCTTTGAGAAGGCTTTCTATATTTATTTTATTGAGGGAATATCATACATATGTATTTATACTGTTGTAATTGGTTTTTTTTAAAAAAATTGTTAACTATTGTATTATTGTAGAGAATTTATGTTTATACATTTTTAACAATCCTTTTAGTGTATATTTTTTGTCATTTCCTCGTGGCAATTGAGAACTCTAATTAAATTCACAAGCACTAGTCTGAACGTAATAAGACTGATTTCTTCATTCCAAGGAAAAACTAATTACATTATTTTGATTAAATCATATAGACCCATACCTAAATTTGAGTCTTTGTAACCTCTTTAGCATTCTTCATCATTGTTGGAAAAAACTCAGATTTTGAGTTTCTTGTTCTGAGTGCATTTCTTCAAGAGAAACCTGTTGGAGACCATATTTTGCTAATGGTCAGAACAAAATCCTAAATGTGTGAGACTAATCATGGTAGAGCAGTGGTCCCCAACATTTCCGGCTTTGTGGACTGGTGGGGGAGGGGAGAGGAGATGGTTCCATGGAACTTCAAATGGAGCTTCATGTGCATGTGGGAGTGCCTGCCACTCACACAAATGGAGCTATGCATGTGTGCTTGCCCACCACTTGTGCAGCCCGCTTCTGAATGGGCCATGGCCCCAGGGGTTGGGGATCCATGTGAAGTGTAAATCTGAAGTGATCGCAGATAAAGAGTGTTGGTATCCATACACAATTTAAGAAACATAATTTGCTTCCATAAAGTCAAAATGTTCATTATGTTGTCCCCTGTCAGGCCCAAAGAACCAAGAATGACACATGGATTTACTTTTGAGTAGTTTATTTATCGTTGCTCGCTATAGACAGAAAACTTGCCAGACTAAATGAACTATCTGCAACTATCACCATAACTGAATTGCTAGGAGGGTCCACCTTCACCCTCTTCCTGCATACCAAACATTCCATGCTTCACTGTCTTTTTGCCCTCTGGGAAAGAGCCCCTCCCTTCTGTGACTCCAGATTATATGTCACCTCATGCCCTGGGATGGCTTCTGTTTTGTCTCTGTTACAGAATTACATTTGAACATTTTGGAGATCCAGATCATCACATTTCAGGTATTTAAGAAGTATTGCCTTTATTAATAATATTCTATTGTTTCAAATTTAGCAGAAATGGCTAAGATTTCTGCCTATGTGAAGGACTATTCACAAGAAAGATATATCTTGGTTTGGAGAAGATGGATAGATTATATTGAGAGTAAATATGGAACTAAAAAGTTTCATTTGGTTTTTGAGTAAATTCTAGAGTGTTAACGTAGTTTATTTTTATTTATAAATAGTAATAAGATGTTATAATTATTGTGTTCAATATGTTTGTTTAGAAGAGAGTTAAAGGATGTTATAGATTTGTTAATCTAATAGTGATCTAATGTTAGACAGAGTATGCTTTCTGTATTGTTAACCCTGTGATTGGCTCTGGGAAGTCGGGGGGGGGGGGGAGGGGGGGAGGGAAGGGTGGGTTTCGGGGAGGAGGGGGGTATATTGTAAAACTTATAAAAATTTCCAATAAAAATAATAATAATAATATTCTATTGTGGCCTATAATGGGCTCATCATAGCCTCCCACCACAGTTATCAGGCAAAGTTTTATCTCTTATCAAAGAACTATAAATCTGAGGATTTCTTAATTCATGGATTTGAAAAGGGCTCTCTCTTTTAACCCTTGTAAAGAAAACTCCAATATCAAATTACACATTTCTTAAAACGTTTCCCTGAAGAAAAATTAGTTTAGTCACATGGAATTCAAGTGGAAGGAAGTCCTCTATTTATTTATTGTTAGTCCCTCTAAATTTGCCAAATAAAAATAAATCTTGAAGGAAGCTTTGTTTGAAATTTTAGCAACTGCCTGATCAGATCTAGCTTGTATAGTATTGATGAATTAGCATCTGCATGAGCAGATATACAAATCTGAGTTATGGTGTAGTATGGGCCCTGATTATTCAGGAAAATATAGACTGGATTAGCTCCTAATTAAAATATTTTAGAATTTAATATAACTTAGTATACATTGGACAATACTAGTATTTCAGGCTGATGAGCAGGATATAAATGTGATGAGTGGAAGAATGGATGGCCTACTTATCAGGATGCCATAACTGGTTGCTCTTCTGCCTTGGTATTTGTTCAATAGAAGACTTATATTTATCTCTGCATAATATGTGAAACAGGATTGGCAATGATAAAACTCTCAGAATGCCAATTTGGCACTTCAGAATTGTTTTTAGAAAAGGTGGAAAGTAAGCAGGCAATCACCCCCTACAGAACTAAGAAATACCTCCAACTTTATATGAACTTGCCACACCTGCAACAGCACCAGGAAAAGATGTTTTTATTATCAACTAGCTGTACCCGGCCACGCATTGCTGTGGCTCAGTCTGGTTAAATGGAAAAGAAAGAAAAGAGAAAGCGCACGTTTGTAATATGGAATCGTAAAATCGTAGCGTGTGTTGCTTTTATGTCCAACAGGTGGCGCTGTTTTTCAAAAAAAGCATGTTTTTACCTGTCACAGGTGTGACATCTATATAATAGTAGGTATATAAAAACACGCGCGTATTCGAATGCAACATTGTGTCAAAATTTCAAAGCAATCAGTGAAGAACTTTCGGAGATTTAAGATTTTGAACAAACGAACATTTATATTTTTATTTATATAGATATATGAGGACAAACTTTTAATTAAAAGTGTTAAATGGACGTTCTCACAATGTTACAGTAATGCTTATTTTGTTCTTTTCCAGTGTGTTCCAACACTTTGAACAACATGTCCCCATGATAAATCATGAAAAAAGGATAATAGTCACAGAGAGCACATTTTCAAAATACACTACAGCAGGCAGTAGTTGTGGGCAAGTCAGCAGCCCAGTTTTCTTGAAGTGAATCACAACTCTTAAGCTTCGAATATGTTGAGAGACGTGCAAGGAACTCCAATGTAACTGGGTTCAGTGCCAGGAACACTTTGCTTCTGTCAGAAATTGCTATAGCGCTGAATTATCTTGCAATACTGGTGTGCTGTGGGAAGATAATATTTCACTCCCATTTAAAGAGGCCCTTGGCAATCACAGGACAACACAACTGACTGCTACATCCGGATAAAAATTATGGTTCAGTTTGTTGTGCATTCAAAAAGTGTATCTTTAGATAAAATGTGATGATCTCTCTCTCCATTTGTCTTTCTTTTCTAGAGTGCTCTTCCAACAAACATGTTTCATTGACTGGATATTTAAAGACCTAGCACCAGGTTGTGGAAAGCTACTTATAAAATTAAATGCCTAGATCAGGGGGTCTTCAAACGTGGCCCTTTGTGACTTGTGGACTTTAACTTACAGAATTCTTCAGCCAGGCATGCTGGCTGAGGAGTTCTGGGAATTGAAGTCCACAAGTCATAAAAGGGCCAAGTTTGAAGGCCCCTGGCATAGATTATGTTGCTAATACATTCCATTGTGGAGTGTTTTTCACATCCATGATCTGAGTAATCTAGATTTTTTAGGGCACTAGTCACTTGTGACTTTTAATAACACCAATCCACAGGTCTGCTAAGGTAAGAGTAGATAAGTGAAGACTACATGCTTGTCAGTTATGGTTGCAGTGCTGCAACTGAGTGGTTTTTCATCAAAATGACTACGATGATTTTTACTGTTTGAGGTAAAAAAAAAGAATAAAATAACTGTTTCATCCTTATAATATAATCAAAACATTTAATAAACAGAGAAAGTGCAGCTCTGACATGTGAAAGCTTCCCTGCTCCTTTGCAAAATCAAATTCAGGGTTCATGAGCGGGTTTTTTTAGAAAACATTATTTTTGGTTGGGGGAACACTAGTCTTCTGAACTCAGATAGCATTAAGTGAAACAATTTGGAGATAGACTTGAATTACAAAATGAATAAGGTAGGAAATCTATAGCCAGAGACATCTCAAAAGCTATACCACATAAGGTTTTTCCATGGAAATGCTGGAAAAACACAAAATTTTCTACATACATTTTTATGCACACAGCAACTTAATTGTTGGAATATATTTTAGCTATATTTTTTTTTAAAAAATATTCCCAATGCCTTCCAGTAAAGAGAAAGTTATTTTGCTATTTTTTTAATGTTAAGTTTAATGTCCAATATCACTTAATGTATCATGTTCTCAACTTACAAGCATTCATTTAGTGACCATTTGAAGTTACAATGGCCCTGAAAAAGTGACTTATGACCAATGCTCACACTTAGAGAGCTGTGGTGGTGCAGTGGTTAGAATGCAATATTGCAGGCTAACTCTGCCCACACACCAGGAGTTCGATCCTGACTGGCTCAAGGTTGACTCAGCCTTCCATCCTTCCGAGGTCGGTAAAATGAGGACCCAGATTGTTGGCCATATGCTGACTCTGTAAACCATTTAGAGAGGGCTGTAAAGCGCTGTGAAGTGGTATAGAGGTCTAAGTGCTATTGCTATTGCTACAGCATTCCCACACTTATATAATCAAAATTTGGATGCTTGGCAACCAGCAAATATTCATGACATTTAGAGCATCCTGGGTCTTGTGATTTTCGTATGCGACCTTCCCAGCCAGCTTCTGACAAGCAAAATCAATGGGGCAAGCCAGATTTGCTTAAGGACCATATGTTTCACTTAACAACTGCAGAGATGTGCTTAATAACTGTGGCAAAAAAATCATAAAATTGGGCACATCTCCTTTAAGGTCTTGCTTAGCAATGAAAATTCTGGTCCCAATAGTAGTCATAAGTCAAGGACTACCTGCATATACTGACTTTTATAGGTTTGTAATGCCATTTGTGAAAAAAAAATGTATGCTAATAAATTGTGGGGATACATTTAGGTGGTGGCACTGACATGTTCCTGAAATTGGGGAGGCCAGAGAAATACAGATATTTTTTTTACATAACTTTAGAAGGGAAGAGCTATTTGGACTCAGTGTAAAGTAATATCACTATCAAGTAATAGAAGACAGAAAGAAGAAACATATATAGCATTTCTACTGGGAAATTATATACAGTTACATAATAAATTGGCAAAATCTTATCTTTCAGAAAATCTGAGCAATCTTTTTTTCTATCAGATATCCAGTAACAGTTTATGTAGGATGCTAGTTACAAGGTATTACAAATTATAGATCTATAAATAATTGCTTATTCTCCTACCAATAAATAAGTGTTACATGGGCATATTCTATTTTTGTTCTCATGGAAAATTGGCAGGAAACAAGGGATGTCACTTACTTGTATCTTCCAAATTTACAATTAATCTTAAAAAGAAAAGGATTACATCATACTGATCCTTATGAACAATTTCCAAAATTTTGGAAACTAATTTAGGGGTTCTTGACTGAAAGTTGAGGCAGAAATATGTTTTAGGAGGAGTCTTGACCTACTTATTATTTCCAACACCACCCTGGGATATTTCCAAAAAGATAAATGTGAGGAATATTATTCTCTTCAAGATTATGGCTTGAAATGGAAACATGGGATTCTTATTCATCCGTGTGTAGGTGTCACATTAAAAAGACAGGAAACTAGAGCATTTGCCAGTGAGTGAAAGAGGTTATATAAAAATGTCCTAAAATAGAAACATAGATTTGAGGGTGGGTTGTTACACTTATGGAACTGCTGCTTGTTGAGTGTAAATAATTAAAAACGGCAGAACACTTGTTTTATGCATGTGAAAATCTAATCTTTTACAGACAAGAGGGGCATAACTCTACCATCCTAAAGATTAGTGGAATAGGCCCACAGAACTGTGTCCATTTGAGCAATGGCTCTACTGGCAGGCAAAAAATGGAAGCTATCTCAGCTGGCAAGGATTGATGGTATATATGTTAGTATTTTATTCAATTGTCAGCCGCCCTGAGTCCGTAAGGAGAAGGGCGGGATATAAATGCAATAAATAAATAAATAAATAAATAAATAAATGGTACAGCATCCCAAGCTAGGCTATTGCCCTCAGAATGATGCATTTGGCTTCCAGGCCATCCACCTTTTGTACATGGAATGGAAGAATGTGTCAACTTGTCCTTTGCTTCAGAGAGAAAAATGGTCTTAGGTCAGCCCTACTCTGGAGGGAGTGGATGAATTCAGCTCAAAGTGCTACTGCCTTCGAGTATAGCTCTGTTTTCCTATTGTTTGCCATTATCAGGGCCCATAATTAGGGAATGCATTAAGATAGATATTGGGAAGCAGGCATTCAAATTTCTCCCTGTGGAAGAACCTCCGGATGCTAGCTTCATGAAGCTCCACCAACTCTGTGCTTTTCACTATTGAGAAAGAGATGAGTTGAGTAAAGCCAGCTCAGAGAACCAATTACGGCAGCACTCCCATCTTTTAATCCTGGCTCTCAGGAAAAGCTACCTTTTTTTCCCCAATGTCAGCTGCCACTTGGAGACTCGTGGGAAAAAATTGAGGTAGAACTATAAATTAAATTACTATTGCTCCTACTATATACAGCTATAATGCAGTCCATAGTCACTTAGGATTTGATTCTGTTACATCTAAGGGAACTTAATTACTCCTTCGGTAAAACTGAAGAGGATTATTTGTAGCAATGAATTGTTTAGTGTTGATTCTTCTTCTTTAGCACATTGCTATCTGCTATTTTAATTCATTTTAGAAGTGGTGAACAACTTAGCCATTAAATATAAGCTAAAAGTGTGGTAGGTACATAAAATGTGTGCCCACCTGCATGTGTATTTCCTTTTGCTTTAGCTATAAATCCTCTTTAAATGTTATCCTTTAAAATACAGTACAAAGTTACAATATATATATATAGGCAGAGGCCCCGGTCCCCTGAATAAATTCCTCTTTCTGTTTCCTTGCAGCAACGATTTCTTTGTGTGATGCTCTATCAATGTTTAATCTCGAGGTGTCCTTTTAAGCTGTAATGTGAGAGGACCCATAGAGCTTTTGAATTATATATTGCCTAGCTCTTTTTATTTATTTATTTGTATATTTTTCTCTCTATGTTTGTTCATTTAGGTGCCTTAGAAGCTATCCCTGCTGGACAAATTCCTGGGAATTTCTGTGAAAAACTAACCTCTATGGATGAGTCCCAGAAGAAATTCAACCAGAAGCACGATACAAGATCCCGAAAAGTAAGATTCAAAATTTCCTCAGCCTACAGTGGTCGAGTCTTAAAACAAGTGTATGAAGATGGACAAGAGCTTGAAATCCCAGCAGAAGACTGCTCTCATAGTTGTCAGTCCTGGAATTCTAAACCCCGAGACAATTTATTGGAGATTAGAGAAAACCCAGAACACAGCTTTTGTCCATCAGCTAAACTGAATGCCCAGAGGATCAGTGTATTCAGAGAAGGGAACAAATATACCCTCACAAGTAACTCTTCCCTTCTAAATGACTACAAGGCTGATGGTCATAATGTAAGTAATGTTGTAGTAAGTAATATTTAGTAAAATTTAATAAAACATTAATTTGGTAAAGTATTAGTAAGTAATGTTTAGTCATGTTTAGTAAGACATTATTTGAATGAAATATTAATCATTTGCCTCAGTTATTTCTTTATATAGTCATAGGAGCGCGGTGGCTCCTGAGGTTAGGATGCTCGGCAGGTTCGCATTTGAGACCCAGTTCCTGCTGTGGAACAGGGTGAGCTCCGGTCAAATGCTCCAGCTCCTGTTGACCCAGCAGTTTGAAAGCAGGCAACTACAAATAGAGAGACAGATACCACTTTGGTGGGCAACTTAACAGAGACATGAAAGGAGCCCCCATCTGGGCATCCCCTGGGCAACAATGATGTCACCGTTCAATCTTTTCAACCCAGAAACACTTCAGTGATCCTGACATGAATGTAGTAGTAGTTATATATTCTAGCTAACTTCATAGATTGTTTCAAACCAGCACAAATTTGGAAGTCCAAGCAGAAAATAGATTATGTTATGGGGAAGCTCCATATCTCTGTGAGGGAATTTATGCTTCACAAGCCAAAGATCACATACTTCATTTTTATATTGTGAGTGTAAAGGATGAAAATAAAAGCAATATAAATTGAAGACCTTTACTTGGGTTCTGGAGAGCTGTTGATTGTCAAAGTATACCACGTATGGTCTTATTTCAAACTAGTAGGACGTGTTTTATTAGCCTGTTCTCCTTTTTTTATAAGAAACATAAGACCTATCCGAGCTTGGTGGAAATATAAAAATAAAAATAATCAGTTTTTGAATGCTAGAGCTGTATAGTGTTCAAAGTCCTACATTATATAAATCAACTTCTGGTTTCTCTTCACCCCTCCTTTTTTCATTTCTGTAGAATAGTTTAGATGAAAGAGGTAGGCTGGCAAGGATTTTATTGCTTCTATAGGTAAATGATTAGTTGAAAGAAAACTTTGTCACTCCACTGTAACCCTCCAGAGAACTACCAGTAAAGCCAGATCTATTTTCTCTGCTTCTCTGGAAGAGATAATATGGTTACAAATGGATAAATAGCCTAACGCCCTAACCTCATATTCATACTGCTGAACTGACAATTCTTTGAAGATTTATGGATGATTTACAGTGATAAGATTTGGAATTTAGTAGGCTAAGTAGTATCCAAACAGGTTCCTAGAGTTTGATTCTGATAATTCTGTCGAATCAAATGTTCGTATATTTCACTATAGTATTTCAGTGTCTATTCATTTTTGAAACTTGTAATGCTTCAGATCAAAATGGATCTACTGGCTATACGTGGTGGTTCAAAACCTTCTGTTTTATTCTGAGAACGCAAAAACAAAATCATCATAAGTTCTTAAGAGATTGGATTTCATCGCTATTGACTGGGATTCTTCATTCTAGTTCTGAAATTATGGAAGATGGGTAACTGTTCAGTAGTGGTGGTAGCAATTCATTTAAAATTAGAAATCAGACAATTGGAACTAGTATATAGTGCCTTAAAAAATTAAATCCAGCTCTGGATGCCATTTGCAAGCACTTTTATTATAACAAACAGAAACAGAAAGCACTACACTAAAATCCAACTGCTGAGTAAACCTGCTGAAATAATAAAAAGTATAGAAGCCGACAATGAACTCTGAAGGAATAGAAATGAGAATGCAATGATTTATAAAGCATTTTATTCAATCACATTTCTTATTAGCAAAACCGACATCCATGTAGGACTTAGATAACAATGGAGAACTGTTTTTCAGCCTGAAGGACACATTTCTCACTGTGAACTCGTTGGGGTTGCATATCAGTAACCAGTGATGGTTAGGAGTTGGTTAGATGCCAGAGTCCAAAGTAGGAATGGGTGAACCCACAGTGTGAAGATATGGGGGTCACCTTTCCTTCTACCTGTCTCTCTCATACTCTCCCTCCCTCCCTCCCTCCCTCCTTCCCTCCTTCCTTCCTTCCCTCCCTCCCTCCCTCCCTCCCTCGCTTCCTTCCTCCCTTCCTTCCTTCTATAATATATATCAGTCAATTAAGCAGTACAGCAATGAGAAGACCTGTCACTGCATGGTGGCGCAGTGGTTAGAATGCAGTACTGAAGGCTAACTCACTTGTCACGCCAGAAATTTGATTCTGAGCAACTCAAGGTTGACTCAGCCTTCCATCCTTCTGAGGTCAGTAAAATGAGGACCCAGATTGTTGGGGGCAATAGGCTGACCCTGTAAACCGCTTAGAGAGGACTGTAAAGCACTGTGAAGTGGTATATAAGTCTAAGTGCTATTGTTATTATTCAGCTGATTTGGAAATGTAATCCATAAATGATCCAGATAACTTTCTTTGTGCAATGAGAAAGAATGGACTTTAGTAAGGCCTTCTGACTGAGCCAATTTCCATCTTTCTTTACTCCCATTTGAGGAGGTCAGGCTTTTTATTCAACTTGGGGAGAAGTCTGGTAGGCTGGACATGTTGGAGCTTTTGCAAATATATAAGATTTGCAAATCAGTGGGAGGACTTTCTCTTGACTTTACTGGGCAATGAAAGAACGCAATCTGCTCATTACTAATGGACTGGAGCTCATTAAAAAGACCATCCGTCTTTCTAAAAATTTAAACATCTACATATACTATTCCATTTCAGCATCCCCGCATTTTAGATTTTGGGAAGATTATCATCTATACCAGCAATCTAAAAATAATCCGGACACCCCTGAGCAAGAAAGAGCTAATACAAAGAATCATGCAAAACAAAGGTGTTGATGATTGCTCCTTCATGCACTCTGAAGGAGGAGGAAGAAGTAGCAGCAATCAGAGCAATGGAAACATAAATGGTGATGAAACTGAGTCAGGCCACAACCAACATGTTTGGGTAAGACAATTGATTTCATTTTCTTTGGTTCAGGATTCTCCTGGATATGGCCAGAATCTCAGGTGTGACTCCATCAACATTACTTGTTAAAAGGTTTGGTACCTAAACATTTGGAAGCAAAAGAGAACTTAGAAAAAAAGCGGGTCGACATACTCACAAATTACAGTAAAATAAAATTTATATAATTAAAGAGGAGTTAAGAGCTTTTAGGGCATATGGAATGTTGATGACAGTTTTGCTAGCAGAGATAAGAATTCTAGGTCAAAGGAACTCACCCCATTATCACTCCATAATTATCTCTAAGTTAATTCACCAGAATGAATAAACATGAAGATAACACCTCATATGATGTATAAACTAGTTTGACATGTTTATCATTGATGTCACCTGTTTTGTAACTACAACCAAAACATTTTGAAATACCTGAACTTAGCCAATGCTAAGAACAGAGAATCCAGAGCTATAACTTTTCCAAGAATGGTATTGCTGAAGCTCTTGGCAAGGCAATGCCCTTGTCAAATCATTCAGTGTTCTCCCTGTTTGGCAGAACAAAGTATCAATAGACCTGTTTCTAAAGCCACACAGAAGCACACACAAAAAAATACTGTTTGTATTTAACATGCACAAAAACACACAAATACTAGTACCTTTTGGGACAAGTATATAAGAGGTCTCATTCATTGGGAAGCATATATTATGTGCTCTCTTGTTTGTCTCTTTTTCAATCTTTCTTCTCCAAGTGTCAGGACGAGAGGAATTGTTCTCCTGCAGGAAATGGTTTCTTGTTTTCTTCTGACTTTATGCATTCACTGGAGTGAAGTCAGGTTATCCATCCCAAGGGTTGACAACAAGGCATTTCTGATTCCTCTACACCAGGGGTGTCAAACTGGCAGCCTGTGTGCCGGATGCGTCATGCACAGGCCACTCCCACTCCGGCTCCGCAAAAGCAAAAAAAGTCACGATATGTCACAATACGTCACGTGACACGATCGAGTTTGATACCATGCTCAAGATGAACATGAGGAATCCCACATGGATAATTAATTAAAAATTAAACATGGTCCAAATATTATGAAATCACCCAGTCTTATATTACAAGAATATGGCATATTTCTCCTGTGAGTTTTTGTCTAATGGTTAAGGCATGAAATTAGAAACTAGGAGACTGTGAGTTCTAGTGTTACCTCAGGCATGAAAGCTGGCTGGGTGACTTTGGGCCAGTCACTTCCTCTCAGCCCAACTCACCTCACAGGATTGTTGTTGTGGGGAAAGTTGTAGTAAGAAAGACTATTAGGTAAGCCTGCTGCCTTGAGTTAGTTAAAAATATAATAAAGGCAGGATAACAGTAAAGAAATAAGACTCTCATGAGAATTTGAAAATTAGACTGTTGGACTTCCACAAGATACAACAATTTGTCAGTATTTTAATCACTGAAATCATTGAAAAAAAATAGTGCCATTCCCTTTGTTCTGGATTGCATAATGATGTTGCCAATCTTTTATGAACATTGTTGAGGCTGTGGTAAAGAATGGAGATGCTGACAAAATCTAAATTTTTGGTAGGTTTGATTAGACTATCAATAAGCAAACAACAACAACAATAACAACAACAAGCATTAGAAAACATTCTGGATAAGTCATGGGGGGACTTGTAATAAACAAGCCTTCTATCATTATTAGGGTGATAAGCCTTAAATATAAGGTTTCCATCATGTGTAGGAAGGCTACAAGGACAAAATCTAGACAGGCTCCTGCTGGCGGTAAAGAGATAAAGAAAACTAATTCTTGACTATCATCTAATCTAATCTGACTTTTGCAACCTAGACATAATAGCCCTAATTTTCAAGCATAGATCAAAATACAATTACCTTTTTTCTTGTCCTTTAATGACATGTACTCTAGTTTAATTTCTTTCATAAGGCTATACATACACATCTTATGCCAAAGTGGAATTCTGAACAATTGCTTAATATGCCTACTGATGAAGATATTGGTATCAGATACAGACACCTAATATCTCTAAACCATGAAAGTCTATGAGGATTGAGATAGAAGGTAAAGGACATAAGTAAATAAATGTATCATGCCTTTGGAAAGGACCTTAGAGGTCATCTAGATCTGTTGATCTATCCTTTGTTTGAAGAATTCCCTCAGAGGGCAAGTTCAATATAAAATTTTATTATTTTTTCAACATAAAAATTTTTTTTTCCACAAATACTACACAATGCTATATAAATCCCCCCCCACCCCCACCCCGGACTTCCCAAACCTAATCCCAGGATAATATTCAGATATAAGTAAACAAATATTAACATCTCTAACTCCACAAAATATATTATTCTACATGAGTAGGTAAGATATATAAAAGAAAAGAAAAATTTTTCTAAAAACCTAAATTATATTCCACCACTCTATGCTTCTTTTGAATATAAACAATCCATCTTCTCCATA
>NW_015387045.1:131699-165037 GCF_001527695.2 Protobothrops mucrosquamatus
TAGACAAGTTAATCCAATCCGTCATCCATGTTAATGCACAAGAGTCATAATAAAGTGTCAGATTTGGTGCTTTAAGTCCTCCACGTTCTCTAATGTCTTGGATAATCTTAAATCTAACCCTAGCTTTCTTGCCTTCCCAAATGAAACGATTCAAATCTCTTTGCCATTCTTTCAAGTTAAGTTCATTTTTTAAAATCGGCCTCAGAGGGCAAGTTATTCCATTGGTTGATTGTTCTTTATTCATCAGTTGTTTTATTTTTTTAAAACACTGAAAAATGGAAACAACTGGCCGCAACAAAAGGCTGCAAGATGTCTCCCTTCCCTACTTCCAGCAGCAAAATCCAAACCATGTTTGAATCGTATTTAAAAGTCTGGAATGAAAACCATGCAAATCTTGTAATCTGCTCATTTTGCCAAGGGAAAAAAAAAAAACGGGGTGAGGAATAATTGCCAAAATTATTCAATCAAATCAGCAGAAAAGTAGGCTATTCAAGCCATAACTGGGGAGAACTTTTCCTGTCACTTGTTTTTCTTTTAGATAAAGGACTGTGTGAATCGATATGAAGGAATAAAAAAAAAAGTTTAATTAAGCCTTTGCGTTTCAGGAAGGCGATGAGAAGAACAGCTGCTCACAGTGCAAAGGATCGGGCTCTGCTCCCTGTGCTGTGTGTCACGGAAGCAAGTTTTCCATGTTGGCTAATCGGTTTAAAGAGTCATACAGAGCTCTGCGATGCCCGGCCTGTAATGAAAACGGGCAGCAGCCCTGCCAGATTTGTGTTTAGTGACTCTGTCTGTTGTTTAATTTTTCTTGACTTGCTTTCTTTTGAATAGAACAGACCCCATCAAATAGTCTACGCCCATCCATCTTCTTTAGCTAGGAAGCTATCTTTTTATGGCCTGGTTGTTAAAGAGAGTCTTATCGATTGCCAGGCTTTCCACTGAATTAAAAGAGCTGCCACATGTTTCAAGACAGCTTTTCCTGATCCCAGTGAGTGAAAGTAAAGGCGCACTCTTACAATAATATAAATGTTACATAAAAAGACCTAACTTTGGCCCAGTTCATGTTCGAAGTTCCTATTGTCTTAATTTTTAAAAGAACGGGCCCAGCTCAGACTTCAATGTAACAGAAGAACAAAATGGAACTCTTGTTTTGGTACAACCAGGAGTCCCAAAACATGAGAAGAAAACAAGTGTCATAAATAATGGTTCTGTTTTTTTTTAAAGTATTTTATTAATTTTCTGTCATTACAATTCATTAGTGCTTGTCTGGGTTAATTTTTTCTTAGTCATAAAAGTTAAGTTCTTACTCTCTATCTTGTTTTTCCAACCATTGATAAAACAAGTTCCATGTTTGAAAGTATTCTGTATCTTCTTTTTCTTCGATTCTCAATGTGAGTCTGTCCATTTCCGCACGGTCCAGTCTTTTCTTAATTATCGCTTCCTCCGATGGTGATAATGGATTAAAATGTATTTTTGGAATCAGGCAACCTTAATAAATCTAATAAAAACAAATAAGTAAGTTCAGGTAGTCCTCAACTTACAACAGTTCGCTTAGCGACTCTTCAAAGTTACAACGGCACTGAAAAAAGTGGCTTGTGACCATTTTTTACACCCCCATGGCCATGTGATTTACATTCTGATGCTTGACAACTCACTCACATTTATGATAGTTGGTGTTCCAGTGATTCCCTTTTGTGACCTTCTGACAAGCCAAGTCAATGGGGAAATTAGATTCACTTAACAACCGTAGTGATTCACTTAACAAACGTGGCAAAAAAGTCATAAAATGGGGCAAAACTCACTTAGCAAATGTCTTACTTAGCAACATAAATTTTGGATTGAATTGTGGTTGTAAATTGAGAACTACCTGTTTTGGTTTTTTTTTAAAGCTGCATGTCTACCTTTCAGGAAATTAGCCATTTGGAAGCTCTTGAGGTTATCCAAACCAGTGCTTTTTTTGTAAAAAAAAAAAAAAAAAGGTGCCAGAACTCACACACTTTATATAACCCGCCTTGCCTACCCTATAAGGTTCTATCCAAAAAAGGTGCCGGAACTCTGTTCTGGGCGTTCTATGAGGGAAAAAAAGCCCTGATCCAAACTATATGTAAATTACAGTTTCCAGGATTCCTTAAGTATTTATAATTTCTTGCATCCTTTGGCAAAACAAAAGTTATTGTTTTGGGGCTTGCTAAGATGAAAATGAGACCCAGTTTGGTGTAGTGGTTAAGGCATCAAGATGGAAACCAGGAGACTGTGAGTTCTAGTCCTGCCTATGGCACAATGCAGCTGGGTGATCTTGGGTCAGTCACTTCATCTAAGGCGCCTTGGTAAGGAAGCAATGGCAAACCACTTCTGGGAATAAAAAACTTTGCCAAGAACAGTGCAGGGACTTGTCCAGGTAGTCTCTGAGAATTGGATGTGACTAGATGAAAAAAAAAAGTATCCATTCTTAAAATTATCTGAAAAAATCCAGACTAGCACTATAAGGGATTTTAAAAAAATTCTAATTCTTGACTGCATTCCAGAGATTGTGCAAACTTTGCATTGCAGATATAGAAGCTTTATTTAAATCCAAGTTTAGGTATGGCTTCTATCAGAAGATTCCTAGTGCATAAAATAAGTTGTCACATACTATTTTACACTTTTAGCTGACTGACTAAATATCTTACTATATTTAACTTTCATGAGCAATTTCACTTTGCAACCCATTTTGCAATTAGTTGTACATTTATTCCTCCATTGGTTCATCCCTTTTCTTTCAAGTCTGTATCATTTCAAATGGATTTTTTTTTAATGTACCTTACGTAGAGAACCATTTTACTTCTGTTACTTGTTTTAGGTTGCACTTATTTCTATACATTACTGGCCGAAAAGGGGAAGTCAACAACAGTCAACATACTAGAACACTTGGGAAAAATATGCTTATCCCTTTCTTCAGAGGGAAATATAATTGATGTTAATGGGAAGCTTCGCCTCTCCCAGGATTTGCTGTTAACAAATGGCACTTGTGTTCTTTAAAAAAGAATTCCCCCCTGTAATTTCTAAAACATGAGTTCTGATTAGTTCAGACGAAGAAGCAGTGTTAAATATTTAACATGTTACTGTGGGGAGCACCAGAACTATTCCTAATAAGCAGGACTGCACAATGATTTGGATTTGAAAGGGAAAAGGTAATTCAGAGCAGTGATGTACATGAAGCACCTCTTGGCACCTCCTTGAATCTCACTGCTGCAACGTAAGCTTCTTTACAAAGGTGGAGACAAGGGGTATGTGTGCTCACTTGCTTTCCAAATTATCCTTTCCTCTTTAAATACAAATTGCTGTATAGTCCAGCACATAAATAAGCAAATGTGGGTTGGGGTTTTCTTTTTTCTTTTTGATGCCATAAGTTTCATTTTATTTTCTATTCTGGCTTTGCTAGAATACAAGATCTAAAGACTTGATGTGAACTAAAAGATTCCTTATACATTTCATCTCCTGAAGTTGCAAAAGTAGGTAATTTAGAGTTGAGATATATACATTACATGGCTTTTTTTTTAAAATAGCTGAATTATTCACTTTAATACTGTCGTGCAACTAGGACCAGCTTGGATGTGCCAGTAGGTGTCTCATTCAGAAAAATCCAACTGATCTTTAAATATATAATCACAATAAGCCATTTTTGGCTTTAAAAAAAATAACAGAGAAACTGCTTTGAATGATAATGAACACAGGGAATATATGTAAAAGGAAGGATTTTACTTGAAAATTCCTTGGCTTTACCCTCTAGTTATATTTTACTTTTGAATTGTTTAAGTATATCAGCTTCCCTTACTACTAAGGATATAAAAACAATCCTCTGTGAATTTCTGTGGGAATCCATGAAAAAATCTTTTAAATGGACCCCATTTAAAAGAGCACTTTGGAAGCACTTACGTGGAATCTGTTAACATATCCCTTTCTCTAGTCAAAAACTGAACATCTTTATGATTCTTTCTTTATTAAAGTTGCCTATGTAAAAGGGGTAATTTGGGGGGCGAGTTAGGGTGGGGACAGTAAAGGCTACCTTTGAAAAAATTACAAAGAAAAAACTATACTGTATTGAAAATTTGGGTAAAAAAGAATGACAAGTAAATTATTGAGATATTGTGCTACAGGTTGAATAGACTAGGGCAGTAAAAAAACCAAGGTTTGAGACTTTGTCTTTTCCCTGTAGTTGGGAACCCATAAAGGACATGGCCAGCAATATAAGAAAGTTACTTCAGGGAGGGGGTTTGATATTTTCTGCTTATTTCTTTCAATTAGGTTATTATATATATATACACACACACACACACACACAAGACCCAACCAGAAAATAAGCCCTAGCACGATTTTTCAGGACACTTGTAACATAAGCTCTACCCCAAAAGTAAGCCCCCGTTAAAATTGTCAGCTAGATGGATGCATTTAGTACAGTATTTCCCTGAAAATAAGATCTAACTGAAAAATAAGTGATAATGCGTCTTTTGGAGCAAAACGTAATATAAGAACTGGTCTTATTTTGGGGGAAACACAGTATATGTATATGTATAACTTCATATGTATATGTGTATGTATAATTTCATATCGCCCCTTAAACCTACAGTCTCATTCAAAGTATACAAGCCACTACTTACATTTAAAGTATGAGTTATATGCAATTTAATTTATCTATGAACCATTAGCTGTAAATGCTAATAAAGGCTCTTGCTGCATCTGATTGGCCTCTTCTTTCTCCAGTGGAACTCTAGGCATCTCATGTGTCACTTCATTTCCCCAAATTTATTGGTAAACCAGGAGACCCCATGGGATCCACAAATGCAGAGTGTTTGCACAGGCATGATCTCTCTGATCTAGAGTACTTGTATTCTCATTCCAAGCCATGACAGAAGCATTGACTGAACTGTGCATTGGAGTTTTTTTTTGGGGGGGGGCTGATCAAATGGGATCATGGGATTTACCTCACTACAGTGTATATGTGGTAGTGATGGTGGGGTGCAGAGAACTCCAGACTAATCTGTCCATGGGAAGGGACTGATATTAACACCCCAACTCTAAGATCCTGATACCACTGTCCTGAGAGAAAAACGTGATCTCTGTTGTGAACTGGACCCTTTATAAATTGGATCAGGTCTTTGTTATCTTGGTGGCCATGAACTCCCAAGCAGCCTGATTCTAAAGGCAGATTTTGCTTTTGAAGTCACAGATTTATTACTGTTACATGTACTCTGAGTCTCAGAAAAAATTAAGTATCGATCACACTGTATTCTAACCATTCAAATAGGATTATGAAGTATATAGTATTAATCAAAATGGTATAATGGAATTGTTTAGATGTAACAGGAAGAAAATTTCAAAATTATCAGTATTGTTATCAGGTTGCTTGGCTGTGATTCTAAAGGTTGATAGAAGCACAAAGGCATTAACATGGCTTCCATATATTTACATGGGATTTTTCAGTATATATATTCAAGAACAATGCACATTTTTTCCTCCAAAGGAATATGTTCATTCATGGATTCCCATTTATACACTACATTTGGGTGTTCCTAACTAACTTCTCATTCAGAGATAATGTTATTTGCTGTCAAGCAGATTCCTTTCTATAATTGTATTCTTCCATATATTAGTCATATATTATTTGAAAATTTCCTTGTTGAATGTATTTATCAGAAATCATTGGAGATTTTTAAGAAGAGACTAGACAATCACTTGTCTGAAATGATATAGGTTCTCCTGCTCGAGCAGGGGGCTGGACTAGAAGACCTCCAAGATCCCATTCTATTCTATTCTATTCTATTCTGTTCTGTTCTGTTCTGTTGTTCTATGTGGTGCGGTAATTTAACACTCTGAATGTCATTTATGACAAAAATAATTAATGTACAAGCTGTATGAATATGACTAAAATTCTTTGCATTTTCTGTATTTACTATTTGTCTACCTTATTTAAAAGCCATAGCTAGTTTTTAACTTTTTCTTTTATCTTATAAACTTAACAATTTGTTGCAGGGTAAAGTAAAAAAAGACATTGCTTTAATAACAAATAAATAATGTTATTTATTTGGATGATTTATAACTTCCCTTTTATTATCTTATCATTTCATGATCCCATTTATTTCAAATAGTTGCAGAATTAAAAAAATAAATTATGTTAATCAAAAATGTACATCAAGACAGGGAAGTGCACACGTCCCTTTATTATTTGTATATATAAAATACGAATAAATTGTTTCAACCTATCTTTGTATACTGTAATTACATCAGCAATTTAAAATAAAGGGAAATACTTGATTGGAATGTTAAGTACCTAGTAAAGTGCTATTCCTGTCTTTCAGTTCCAGCTGTTCCAGCAACATAAACAAAAGGCAGAGGACTGAAGTGCTATATACAAAAATGTAGTTTCCCCGTGGAATCTCATTTGCCAAAAATATCAGAATAATATAAGGAGGCAAGGACCCCTCTGTAGGGGCTTCTACAGGGTTGTGATGACAGCTGCAGTTATTCAAAGCGACCATCCCTTTTGTACATGGGCTATATGACATGTATGTAAAAAGAGTGGGATTCCAATCACACAATTTTAGCTTCTCTCAGTGGCCACCTGTGCCTCTATCCCTTTTCTCTTGGGCAGTATCAGTGGCCTCCAGGATTGGCTGGAGCATCAATGGGATCTACAGCCTATCACTTGTAGTACCCTGATACCAGTTTGCGAAATGGACCAGTACCCTATTTAGTTTTCCAATTCTTCAGTTAAGACTGCAGCCATTTTTAAAAATCTAAACATGCCTAAATTGAGTGCCTCTATATCACATATGGAGGGTGTGATGACTCAAATATTAAAGATGTGAGCTTATCAGACAGCCTGGAGTTCAAGACTCAGGCATTGTGTGATGGGGTGAGCTCTCATTCCTGCCAACCTAGCAATGTGAAAGCATGCGAATGTGAATAAATAGGTACCATTTTAGTGTGCCTCAGCATATAGTCATGCTGGCCACATGACCACAGAAATGTCTTTGGAGATGAGCACACACATACCCCCTTTAGTTGGTCACAATTGGACAGGGCAAGCCTTTACCTTTTCATATCACGTATAGTGTCAGCCCAAGTGCTATAATTACACTGAAAATAGGTAATTTCTATTAACCAAGGTGTTAGAAATGAACAGTGAAAGCAGAACTAGGATAACACTGCTTCAATGGAGACTAAGCTAAATTCTCAAACACTTCAAATAGCCTGTAACTGAGTACAAGTTTGAATATGGTATGCAACTTTTGAGGGTAATAACCTGGTATCTCTCTTTGGGGATATATCTTTCCGGTTCTCTCGGTTCCTTAATTTTCTCCCTCCACACATGTAGTAGACATTCATCATTCTAGGGCCACTGAACATGATGAATCTTCAGCAGGTTGGTTTCCTGGTGAGGGAGGAATTGCCTCCTTAAATCTTTGTTTTCTCTGTAATTTCCCTGAAGATCTTATGACTCCCCCGAGCCTACTAATATCTTCCCCTTGTGTGCAGTTGGACTACAAAAGCAACAATATTTATCTCTGAACATTGTTAATGGAAGCTTTTGATGGCTGTCTTGTCTCTAAAAATCAGCTTTGCTTACATGCTTCCAATAAGATCAATGATGTTGATGAGTACAAGTGACACAAGATTTTCTTGAGTTGATTTGTTCCTTGAGCAACGACTTCCTATGAGATGAAAGCATGACTCCCTATTTGACTCTTTTTAAATGTGTGTAACTGACTGAATTCTCCAATTTTCTTTTAACTAAATTAATTTTCACTCCTATTAATATTTCCTATTACAGTGGTTTTTTAAAAGTTTTGTGCAACAAGACTTTTGCTTACAAGTTGCCTAGGGATAGCTTTTGCTAAATAAAAAAGGCCACTACAAAAGTATTATAAATAAAATAGGAGTGATTAGTAATGACTGTGGTGCTTTGAAGCCAATACATATTTATCCATGCAGTAAGATATGGAGATATGGATTGCTAGAACTGCCAAATTTCCATTCACAGAAAGGTTTGAGGCACTGCAATTTTTTTTCTTCTCTACTAGGATTCATTAATTCCACAGCTGAATTCAGTGCCTGATAATATAGAAGCTACTCTTACCAGTAGTTAGCAAGACACACAGCACATATGGTATGTTGGGTTTTTAATACTAGCTTTTGAATCCTTGTTTAAGACTTCCAAATGTGGGATGGAAAACCACTAGGTGGCAGCAAACATATAGGAGAAACAA
Organism: Protobothrops mucrosquamatus; assembly: GCF_001527695.2. Taxonomy (NCBI): domain Eukaryota; kingdom Metazoa; phylum Chordata; class Lepidosauria; order Squamata; family Viperidae; genus Protobothrops; species Protobothrops mucrosquamatus. The sequence continues at coordinate 139,946 of NW_015387045.1, forward strand.
CCCTTTGTGCCACCCAGTGGTTGTTCAAATTTTTGCAGTGAAATCTTGCAGTGTTATACCCGTTTCTCTAAAAAGTTGTTTACATACTCATTGCTCTAATTTTCCCAGAATAAACTGTTGAATGGGTTGGTGTCTGAAAGTTTCACCCCACTTCACCTATAACAATCAATTGTAGTTATAAGTCAATATCCAAAGTGACTCCGCTACAAGATGTGCAAAGATGTGGAAAGGGACCTTCTTGGCAGGTGTCCTGAGGTTATGGATCCTTGTGGTAATTGTTAGTATCTCTTGTTGTAGGCAACTGTTCTTTACTGTACCAACCCCCTTTGATGTCAATTTTCTCCACTTCTGTGACAGTAAAACTTTGCACTCTCAATCATATTTACTTCAGAATAGCAGTGTTAAATATTTCAGTGTTGTATTTATGTGATGTTACTTCTGATCTATTAAGATTTGTAGGAAGGGCAGGACCTGTACCAAAATGAGTTAGAACGGTATTAATGGGATTTGGGGTGCATCTGGGTTGGATCAGTTTACGCACAATTCCCATCAGAAAAGAGAAACTGCACTTTTTTCTTGGTGGTTTGCTTCCAACATTCAGTAGCACAATTACCAGAAGGTTGCATGCTGTGCCACTTGTTTTATAATCTATAACTTAAGCATTTTTATTTCATATATATTTCATTTCAAATAAGGGCTTCCCAGCTGGTACAGGCAAACTGAACTTCAATGCTGTTTGGAAGCAAATAACCACCCAGGTAGTGGTGGGCGTTAGGGGCAACAGGAAAATGGTTTAACATCAATTCTTGGGCTAATTTGACACCAGGATTTAAAAAAAAACAAAAGCCAGACATTCAGATCTATGCTAGGCTCTACTGTTGCCTGAGATCTTTTTTTTTTTAAAATAGTGTGTGGTAATTTTCAGCCACAAAATACTTATTCGCAGCTAAGTAAATCTTCCCAGAAGATTTAGTTCAGGGGTAGTCAACCTTGGCTCTTTAATGACTCGTGGACTTCAACTCCCAGAATTCCTTTCTAGGAGTTGAAGTCCACGAGTCATAAAAGAGCCAAGGTTGACTACCTCTGATTTAGTTGATCATCTGAAATTACTTCATCCGGATTCGATGCAGAAAATATTATTCGGAGCCTGTGCCGCCCACATAGCATCTGCCGGCACCTCCGTGAAATCCCTGCTCTGGGAAACGAGCAGCAGGACCCGCACGAGTCCACGAAATACTTCTGTAGAGTTGCCGGCAGGCGTCGAATCACCTTCGAATGTGGGTCGTTCGACCACTCCGAATGCCTGACCACTCTGGAAGGGAATGTGCTGCTGCCCGCCGTGGTTTCCCCACGACGATGATGCTACTAGGGCAGGGGTAGGCAACCTTGGCTCTTTTATGACTCGTGGACTTCAACTCCAGCTGTGCTGGCTCAGGAATTCTGGGAGTTGAAGTCCACGAGTCATAAAAGAGCCAAGGTTGCCTACCCCTGTACTAGGGCTATCTGCAACGACCCGTTTCCTTTTACAGCACTTAAACTTGAGGGACTAACCCGGAGGGAATCGCCTCTTTTAGTTGAAAACCCAGAAGTAGCCGCGCAAACTTTGACCCGTATTCGGAGAGAGGGGGAGGAGGACGAGAAGGTGTGGCGAGAGGCACGTGGGAAAAGCCGCTGCCTTAATTGGATTCTGAGCGGGTTCTTCCCTGTAAAGCGTTACATCAATCCTTTTTTTTTTCCTCTAAAGGCAGCATTTCTACGTTAACAAAAGACACGGGAGTCGAGAGTGCGGTTTAGCACCGCGGGCTGGATAATAATCCGCGCCGCCCTCGCTTCCTTTTTTTTGAGGCCGCGGCCGGCGAAGTCCGAGCCACCCTTCGGGGCGCCGAGAGAACGCGCCGTTTTTGGAAAGGGCGTTCCGGTGCTCCCTTGCCGAGCGAGCTCTGACCTACTCCCCTTTTCCCCCTCCGCGGTTTGGCCCTGGGTTTACATTGTGACCTAGGACGGTGTTGGTTCTGCAAGCAATGCCACAGCCCGTCATAAAAGTTTTATACGTAGTGCAGCAGGGGAGGGCCGGAGCCTGGCGCAGGAAAGGGGCCCTTAGCTAGGCGGCTGGCCTGCCTGACAACGCCGCCCGAGTTTGGCCCGAGTTCGCAGGAAGGGGCCTGTGGTGGCTCCGCGCCCAGCATGGGGGTGACCGTGGAGGCCCAGAGAGTTTATAAATATCCTTTCGAGCAGGTGGTGGCCAGCTATCTCCGCAAGGTAAAGCGGGGAGCGCGACGGTGCGCTCCTCCCCGAGCCCTGGTTCTCTGCAGCTTGGCGCGAGCGCGGCCAAGTCCCCGGTTCCCCGTCTCCGTTACTCGCCCTGCTCGTAAAAGGCCCGACGCTTGCAGCGGCACGTCCGCTGCCGAATCGCTGGGGGGGCGGGGGGGATGCTGCTTTTGCGTTGCACTCGAAAGAAAAGCCGCTCAGAGCCGTCGCCCGCCCGAAAGTATATACAGCTCAGCTGTTGGAGCTGGGAAAAATGGCGGCGGCGGCGCAGTCAAACGTCCTTCTTGTTTTTAAGTCGGTTTGCTCCAAAGCCCTTGTGTGCGCAGCCCTTTGACTGCGGCGAAACCAGCTTGTAAACGTCCTCGTCGAGTGTATCCGCCGCCTTTTTCTGTTTTTACCTCTTTGGATCGCGGCTCTCTGCTTCCCTGTCAGCTATCGCATCAAATGCGGTCAGCCTTGTTGCTTCTTTGCCTTTGAGGGTTTGGGGGGGGGGGGGGCGGAAAGAAAGTGCTCGCGAACTTTTGTGTGAGTTTGCGTGCTTTTTTCTTCCTCGGCGATTCCTGATGGCGGGATGCTCTTTGTTTTATGCGTGTTTTGCATTACCAAGTGGCTCTGTGTGCTTCGTTCTTTATACATTTTTCTGCCTTGGATAATTCCCAAAGATGGTTTAGTTTTATCGCATTTAAATCAAAGCTGGTGCATAAACGCTGTGTTGCTCATGCATGTCAGACTCTATTGGCTACAACCATATTAAAATGATGTACATAGAATAGTTTCCATTGTTACTGTATTCTCATCCAGCCATAGACCCCAACATAGGTGAACTAATTTAGAGAAGGCTATCTCTCAAAAATGAGAGGAATAATTAATTTTAAAAGTCAAAATCAAAAAATTTGAAATTAGACAGAAGCCAGATGATATCTATTTTAATTCGGGTAAGATTAGCATTATACTAGTTTTCTATATTTTGCAGGGATTTCCTTTCCTAAATTCTATTTAAGGGAGAGGCCCACAAAACATTGATTAACAATAGTTAAATTTACAAAACACAAAAACCTAAATTGGCCCCAATGTTCCAGGTTTGGTTGCAGTGATGGAAAATTAGAGAACTGTTAAAATCCATTTGTGGCCTTGGTTATTACGTAAGCTGTAAGCAATAACTCTAGAAAATGTTAGTTCATGAAAGAGGATAAATGTTAATCCTGCATATTGCATTTATTTTGGAGTTTGTCCTGATTTGTTCACATGCAGTGGCCAGATACGGCTTACAGAAAGTTGCTGTGTAATGTTTTGAGTTTCTTAGAACATTGGAACATTGTGGGAGAAACATAGACAATAGCACAGATACGGTAATTTAAAAACTGTTAAACCAGATTGAGGAAGATTCAGATAGAGAAATTCTTCCCTACATGGAACCCAAGTATTTTTTTTTCTTTCTCTTTTTCTGGAGAATTATATCCCTATTTGTTAAGTCCCAAAGGTGCTTTTTCAGGAGGCAACTGGATTTTCTTGTTTTTCTTTCTTTGAAGACATTTCGCTTCCAAGAAGCTTCTTCAGCTCTGACTGGATAGTGGGGAATGGAAGGATTTATATTCCTTATAGACAGCTGGTCAAGCTAACACAGTACGCACTGATGACTGGAGCAGAAATTAAAACGTACAACAGTATTGAAACTATGTAGTGCATCCCTTATTGAATATCATTTTAAGTACTTTTCATAATGCTTGAGTTGAGTTTATCATTAGACTTTTAGTTAAAATTGGCTTCTGGAATTTTTCACTGTCCTTTTAGCTAGTCATGATGTGTGCTGTGCTTCTGCTTTTTTCCTTAAATTTATAAACTGCAGAGTGAGATGGGAGTACATAAATAATTAAATCCTTGGATTTTTCATATTGATGGAAAAACTGTAAGGAGAGGATAACCAATGTAGTCATAGTCATCTGAACATAATTCTGTTTGAGAAGACTTTTGAAAACATTGTGTCTGGAAACTCCAATATATTCAGCATAACCAGATATTGTATATAGACGTATAAATAAGTTCTAACAATTTTTTGAACTGAAAAGCATCTTTAGAAAACGGCACTTCCTTTTTGCATTTATTGTGCTTCGGATTACAGTTTTAAAAGGGACATTTTTAAAGAGTGACATTCATTTCTTCCTAATGTGTGAATTTCTGATATTGGACATTCTTGTTTTCCTTTGTCTTTATATGAATAGGGATGCACAAGTTGTTTAATTATATAGATTGCATAATATGCTGACTTTATTGCCCTCTAGCTGTGAATTTTTAGAAATGAAACTGAAGTAAAAGAAATAATTACTACTTGCCTGACTGATATCTACTCATCATACTAAGATCAAATGACCTAGTTCAAAACTATTTCTGTTCTATTCAAGTTGAATAAAAGAATAGGTAATTTTTAAACAACAAGGCACCTTCAATTTTATGGAGCTTTGTAATTTAATTCAACTTCACAGGTAGCCCTATACATGTGAACTCTCTTTAGTTTCTATTGTTTGATTTTTATTGTAAGAAAATAGATATCTACAGGTGTTTCTAACAGTGTAATCTCACTGCACACTTTATTTTGAATTACATTCATTTAAAAATACAATCTTCTTACTGTCTCATACTCTAACACACACAATAGAATCACATCCAGTGATTTAATGTAATTTTGCCTTGTGTGTCTTATTAATTCCTCCATCTTCCTTTTAGGCATTGTTCAACTCATTGTTGTTAGTTTTGGTCATATTTTTCATTTTTTGAAAAGTCCATCATCTGCTCTCCAATATCTCATTTTAGTCTCCTAGCTCAGGGGTCCCCAACCCCTGGTCTGTGGACAGTATTGGGCATGCCGCGGCATGCCAGCAACCGGTCCGCACAAACAAGGAAAACCTCATCCACAGGATGCAGGCAGCACACAAAACCACATCCCCTTCGGTCCATGGAAAAACCTCTCCACATAACCAGTCCCTGGTGCCCAAAAGTTGGGGACCTCTGTCATAACTAAATCTTTTTCTCTCTCCCCCTTTCCCTGGTTTTTCATTGTCTATATTTAAGTATATGAAACATATATATCTATATACTACTAAAACAGAATGTCATAAAGCATTTCCCGTGGTCAACTGCTGATGTTTGATTATATAATACAGTTCAACATGGGCTGTGTTCTAGGCACATACATTTCTGAGTATCTCCCTGAATTTTTAAGAACTCTCCCAGTGCTTTAGAAGCTCTGCCATTGTTGAAGCCATTGAAGAATCTGGTAAGCAAATATCTCTGAAATGATGACTTTAACTGGGCAAAATGGGCAAAACTCAAATGGCTAACTTACAGAATCCGTCCAAAATCTGGGTCTTTTTCAATGCTGTCATAACTTTGAACAGTCATTAAAAATGGTTGTGAATCGAAGAGTACCCCTCTCTCTGTATCTAATCTAATCTAATCTAATCTAATCTAATCTAATCTAATCTAATCTAATCTAATCTATCTCATGAAAGCATATTCCACCTGCACAAAGCATTGAACTGGGGCAGTGTGCCTTAATTGTTACTTGCTTTTGACAAAAGTCACTTTTGTTGCCTGAAATGAAGCACGGTGGATGATGGTTGTTTAAAAGGGATACTGTGGCAGTCAACAGTTTACTCTGAAGGAGTGCTTTCCTTCAGGAAAAATATCCTTCTGCATATCTGAATAGTCTTGAGATAAGCCAGGAAATCATGTAATTCTCTTCTCTGCTTTATTTGTTTATGATATTTGTGTGTCCCAGATCTGCCAAATATTCCCACTATCTCCATATATGCATAAAAATAATCTGATCTGATTCTTATTTATTGAATTCATTTACACAGTTGACCACAAGATGGCATTAAATTGTTTTGAAGGCCCTGATCTAGTTAAAGAAGTTTGTGTATTTAGAAAATATTAACCTTGTGCACTGTTAAAGGTTTCCATTAAGGCTGCTGATCTATATTTTCATCTCTTCAAAACAAATATCTCTTCAACAGTGAAATATTCCATCATGCTACATGCCTCTTCCGTTTTCTTTTCCATTTTAATCTCCTGTTTTATATTTATATATAAATATATTTTTATTCAGTTATGACATTGTCAAACCATTAGTTGTATGTAACACTAGACAAATGGAAGTTCCCTCTTGCTTTCATTTAGTTTTTTCTATATAAATGTGATGTTGCATTTTACAGAAATCTACAACTAACCCAGTCTTGAAATGTTTACATCTCATTCAAAATAGTTGAGATGACAGGTTTAGATGAGTGGCAAACAGGATGAGACCATCCCCTTAAAAGTAATCAAGTGACTTAGATGCTCTTTTAAAGCAAGTAGTTTTCTGTGGATATCAAATGAGTCTTTCAGAAGTGAAAGGACTCCTTTTGTTTCAAGAACAGCTTTTGATTTCATAATGTGCTGCCTGGAGCACCTGGGAGGCAATGGGACCTGCAAGGCATGAGCCAAAAAAAAATTATTTCCCCCTTTTCACTGTTGTTTAAAGAGCACTACATCAGTCGTGTAGGTTTTCCAGAAACTCTTGAAGATAATAAATGTAAATCAGGGTAGTTTTAATAGGGTAAGCTGCAGTTTAAATTAAAAAAAAAAATCCAAATACGAATCACCATGTGTACAGTATATGCAGGAAAATCTCTGCCCACAACTTTGGTTTTCCAAGCTTAGTTTTATATTCTTTGGCTTTCTGATATGAGAAAATTAGAATGAGCGTGAGGTGTGTTTTTATGGACTGGCAATGAGAATCACTTAATTCTAGTCTGTTTTGCTTCCCTTTCTTTCAGTTTGGGACTGGGTTTAAGCATGTTCTGAGAAAAAGCCATACTTATATTAATTATTTTAAATTCTTAATAAACTTAATAAATGCCACATAAATTCCTGTCAATATTTTTTTTTACAAATTTCTAGGATGTTTTGCAGAGGTTGCATCTCACTTTCTATTCCATTGAACTTTTTGAATAAAATCTGTCTTGTGATTCTGTTTACTGTTTGAAGATTTTTTTTCACTGAGGAGTCAAGCTGAGAATATGAAAGAACCCTCTACACTTAATCTATAGAGAATTTCTCCATTTGACCAGTCAGTATACATTCCTGTTCAGTTTTCCTGTTCAGCTTACCTCAGCATAAAGACATAGATCTTATAACAGAGGGACATTAATGTGCAATGCAAAGCAAAAATCTACCTGATTTTGGAAGAAATTTCCTTTGCACATTTCTTGTGAAATTTGACTTGTATGTAATTTTGTTCATTTTCTTACCTATTATTTGAGGTAATAAGCTGTAATAGAAAGCAGTTGGGTTTTTCATGACATAGATCTGGTTTATGTCAAAGTTACAATATACTATAACTGCTAATTAAAATATCTCAACTCATCTCTCTGGAATGGCATACAAAATTTAAGTTACTTATGTTTTAATATGCGTCGGTAATGGAATCTGCTGTTTAGTGGAAGATTTATGCAAATGACTTTTTTGTTTCGCATGAATGGATCTTATAGATTGTAAGTTTCATTGATTATGTAATTACACTGTAACCTGCTATTTGAAAGAAATAAGCAGAATAGAAATGCCTGATTTAATTGCCATAAAGGAATGCTTAACACCCTCTTCTTCCGTTGAAACTTCCCTGCAATACCGATAGGAATGTATGTTATAGTTACTATTTTATTCTGAAAATTTACTTTTCATAGCATTTGTGATTACTAATATATACACATATATCTTAATTTTACCATTATGGTATATTCCATTTATTGCTACAACCTTAAGTGTAGTTTTACCATTCATAGTTCCATTTTGATTGGTTCCTTGTTTCCCCCCCTTATATAGTTGCTTGAATGTGTTCTACCATCTACTGGTATGTTTGTACATTTGTGCACTAGTTTACTGAAGTAAGATATCGTTTCATTTATTTTTTAAAAATGCATTGATTACAATAGTTGCATTATACTAATTTCTGAGCTCAGAAAGTATTTAACTTAAAAAGAATAGTTAAGATTCGAGGGAATAGTAACTGGACATGTATGAATCATTAAGATCTGACTTGAATTTGGGATTCAAAAGTAGCATAATTAAAATCTAAATTCAGGTTTCAAAGGCAACATACAGTAATTTTAACTGATTGGAGATTAGATTTAGAAAAGAAATGGACAATATGCTACTGTAGGGAAAAGTATCGTTGTGTGCAACTACTCTATTTAAAATATTTTTTTGGCAGAATGATGAAAATAGCAAGGATGTTATACTCTTTGAAGGACAATCATCTTGAAAAATTGGGTAGCTGCAAGGATTTGGTCATAACCTATTTTTGGAATATTCCCATAAAGAATATTCCCACTGCAGAGATAGCAGAATGAGGAAACAAGCTTCCAAAATGTCAGGCAAAGAATCTATTTAAAAATGGTGCTGAAATATTCCCTTCCCCCCCCCCCTCTCTTTTTCTCTTTCCAAGGCTCTGAGCAACTAACAACCAGAAACATAGGAAAAGAGCCTTCAATAAAAATAAAAAAACTTACCAAAAACAATCTCAACAGTATCATGAGGAAATAAAAAAAGGAAACAAAAAACCACAATGTGTCTGTTTCTGCATCCCAACATTCAAAGATGGCCTTCCCCAAATGTGAAAGCCAGATCTTCATTTCTCTCAATCAACCCAGAGGGGGGAAAGGTAGACTGCATCTCCATAGGGCTTTTCCCAAGGTGAAGGCAGCAATAAAAAAAATGCGCATTTCCAAGATCCTGTCAGATATTTACCAGGGGAGAATTGACCCTGTTTGATCAGTTTGGATGGGCAGATGATTGGGGGAGAAGACAGCCCTTAATTTGGACCAGAAAACCAGCACCTTGCACTTGGAAGCCAAGTGGCGGACAATTTTGCTCTTGATGCAGTAGGCCGGGTCACTTGAGGGTATCCAGAAACTTGTTGCTGTCCAAGCCACCAGTTTTTGTGACAGCTTCTGAATGCTTTCCAAAAGCAGCTCCATTTAGAATGCATTAATGATTATCCAAATGGGAGGTGACTAGGACATAAAGGATTGAGCAGGAATCGCTGCAAATGATACATAGGATGTAATTGCAGAAGTCCTCTTGGTCACAGGAGCTATCTGTTCCTCCAGCAGTTGCTCAGGAGGCCCATGAAATTGTAAATCACATCTGAATGGGGAACTACAGCCTTCTTCAGAGCCAAAGGAAGTGCTTTGCTAAAATTATTTGGCTTATAGACCCAAGGCCATTTTGTCTTGAGGGATCATGTCTGAGACTGGGTCAGCACTTTTATCGTGAATTTTTTTTAAAAAAATCTAGGAAGTGTTATTTTGTAAACTAGTAATTATGCTATAAAGATTTAGACAGGTCAGTATATAATACAGACTAACAGTAGTAATGCTATTTCAGGCACGGTTATACTACCTATAGCTACAGCATTACTATTTTTAACATTGTCATAGCATTTATGACACCCTTTTCATCATTTTTTTTCTTAGACATTAATTTTACAACAATTATTTTACTTCTGCTCTTTGTAACACTACATAACTATCATCCTCATACGGATTTTTAAAAGGCTCCTTCCAGCATTCTCACTGAAATTTCATCACAAATCATTTCATTACTTTTGTTTTTATTTCCAACCACTCTGCAGGACTCTAGCCCTCTTTGCTTACTTCCAAAACAATTTTTATTTCATTAAAATAATGAATTGTTTGCATTTTCTCTCTCTTTTAATTTTAGCTCTTTTTGACAACATGCTTTGCAACTATTGTTTCTTTCTGTGCACCTTGCAGTACACAATACATTTCTCTCATTATTTTGCAGAAATCTTATATGTGGTTTTTTTTCTCACCCACCACAATTTCACTTCATCAGTCCGGCAGCCATGCTTTTTCACACTTAGTTTAGACTGAATACCTGAATGGCACTCTGTAATGTATTTTTTTTTTTTACTTTGTTCCAGTTTTTCACATCATCTTTCTTAGATCTACTTTCTGTTCATTCTAATATATCTTCTAACACTTTTTCATTCAGAACTCATACTATCCCTGTCAGCAGTTTCATTCTACTTTCATCCTTTTTTCTTTTACTTCCTCCTTTCCCACTCTTAACACTAGAATAATGATCTGTCCCACAATCAGGATCTTGCTTCACTTTATAACCTTCACTAATTCTTTTCAATGAACAATTTTCTCATGAACAAATCTAATTTTTTAAGATTTATATTCAATTTTTTACCATGTGTATATATGACTATACTTATATTTAAACCATGTATTCAAAATACATGAAACTTACCTGTCGTTGTTCTATTTTATTCTTAGTTCTCTGAATGGCACAATCACTTTTACTATAATCTTATTTCCATCCATCCATTCATCTCCAAAAATATTTCCCCGCTGGATTGCTTTCATTCAGAATGTTGTATGATTTTCTCCCATATTTGGCTTTTCATTAGCACTATTCACTGTAATGAGCTGTCAGCAACCTATGGATTCATACTTTCACATGAAGCCAGAACAACACTGACATCAATTAATACTTTTGACATATATTTTAACACTTTCCCTCATAATTAAATAATCACTTCCTTGCACATTTTCATTAGCTCTGCTCTGTAGTTTCAAGCTGTCCACAATCAAATCTTTAACATCCTTTCCCAAGTGCTAATTTGTTTGTAGGAAAGCACATTTCTAACTCTAAATTATCACTTCATTGAAGTTGGGGGTATGAAACCAGTTTGAACTCATGAGCATGTGTAAGATGTGGAGAATGTGTTGTTGCATATATTATACAACAACAGTTTTTGAAAGATTTGTTCTCTGCTAGTCAGTTTGCAGTCCCACCCTCATCTAGCCCAGCAGTTAGACCAAAGGAAGGAATAAATCGCAAAAGATACAGAAATATGGGGAAAAGATATTAAACCACACATATTACCCCATGATATAAAGAGATGGTTGCTCAGAAAGGGACTGAGTTACTTGGCAATAAATTCACAGATTTTCTGGAGGAATATTTAAACTAAACGGGTACAGTGAGTTAATTGATACAGAACATCCTTGTCCCTGGCAATCTAAAAATTATAGGTTATCAGTGCATGTAACATAGATGTGTGTGTGGACAAGAATATCACCTTGTCAAGCAAAATCAAGCTTTTAATAGCGAGTGCCACACAAAGTGCACTGACCAAACAGGTGGTAAGAAAATAGGGGAACTCAGGCATCACACAGGTTGTGTAGAAAGTAAACAGGGTCAGTCATAAAGGACTCAAATGTCTATACACCAATGCACAGGGTATGAACAGTAAACAAGGTGAACTAGAAATTCAGGTTAATAAGGGCAGATGTGATATTGTTGTCATTACGGAAACGTGGGATGAAACCCACATGGAACACACAGCTAGAGGGATTTAAATTATTTAAAAGAAACAGACCAAATAAAAGAGGTGGTGGAGTTGCTCTCTATATAAGAAATAACTACATCTCTACAGAAATAGCACAACAATGATGAAAACTGTCTTGAATGCATTTGGGTCAATATAAAGGGGAAAATGACATTGCCATCGGTGTATATTATAGGCCACCCAACCAAACAGAGGAAATAGATGAACCTTTTGCTAGTCAGCTAACTAAGGTATGTAGGAAGCATATCACTATAATAATATGGGACTTTACCCTGACATCAACTGGGAGACAAACTCTGCACCAAGTGGAAGATCAAACAGATTCCTGACTAACCTAGCAGACAACTTTGTCTCCCCAAAAGTAGAGAAGGGAACTAGGGGATTAGCCATATTGGATCTAATTCTCACTAACAGAGATGAAATGATAGAAGGTATTGAAGCCACAGGAACCTTGGGGGGAAGTGATCATGCAATATTGGAATTCAACATTATGGAAGCACAAGCAGTAGAACACAGTCAAACTAGAGTCTTGGACTTTAAGAGAGCTAATTTCAATAAACTTAGAGCTTGGGAAGGATTCCATGGATGAGAATCCTCCAAGGGAAAACAACTCAAGAGGCTTGGGAAATTTTGAAAAGTGAGATAATAAAATCCCAGTCTAGCATAATACCAACAAAGAAGAAAAATAACAGCTCTCAAAAGAAACCAGCATGGCTGTATAAAGAACTCTCTGATAAATTGAAAGATAAAAAGGACAAGTATAAAAAGTGGAAAGAAGGGCACATAACTAAGGCAAAATACCAGCAATAGCCCAAGCCTGCAAAGATGAAGTGAGGAAAGCTAATGCTCAAAATGAACTAAAGCTTGCGACCAAAGTCAAAAATAAAAAAAAGCTTTTTTCAACATGTAAAAAACAAGAAAAAAGTTAAGGAAATGATTAGTCCATTAGTGGGGGAAAATTGCAAGAAGGTGACAAGCAACAGGGAGAAAGCAGAACTATTTAACTCATTTTTTGCATCTGTCTTTACACAAAGGAAAAATCAGTCCAACCTATCAAAAACAGTACCATAAAAAACAGATTAGAAACACAAGATAGGCAAGAAAATGATAAGTGAGCACCTGTCCAGCCTAGACGAGTTCAAATCACCAGGACAGATGGATTACACCCCAAGGTTCTCAAGGAACTGGCATATGTGATCTCAGAACCACTGAAAAATATCTTTCAAAGATCCTGGAGCACTGGGGAACTACCAGAGGACTGGAAAAGAGCTGATGTAGTTCCTATCTTCAAAAAAGGGAAAAATATAGATCCATGAAATTACAGACCTATCAGCTTGACCTCAATACTGGAAAGATTCTGGAAAAGATAAACAACGAATCAGGAACACCTAGAGGCAAACAAAGTCGTTACTAAAAGCCAACATGGGTTTGTCAAAAACATCATGCCAGACAAATCTTATTGCATTCTTTGACCAAGTGACAAAATTAGTGGACCAGAGGAATGCTGTGGATATAATTTACTTGGACTTCACTAAGGCATTTGATAAAGTAGATCAAAACCTATTACTTGATAAGAAAAATGTGGGTTAGACAGCATCACCACCAGATGGATTCGTAGCTGGCTGACCGGCTGTACTCAGCGTGTGGTCCTCAATGGAACTGCATCTACATGGAGGGAAGTGTGTAGTGGGGTGCCCCAGGGCTCTTCAACACTTTCATCAATGATTTGGACAGAATAGATGGGGAATTCATCGACACCAAACTGGCAAGAATAGCCAACACTCCAGAAGACAGGCTTAAGATACAGGAGGATCTGGACAGACTTGAACACTGGACGCTATCTAATAAAATGAAATTCAATGGTGAAAAAAGTAAGATTCTACATTTAGGCAAGAAAAACCAAATGTTCAGGTATAGTATAGGTGGTACCTTGCTCAGTAATAGTAACTGTGAGAGGGATCTCGGAATCCTAGTGGACAATCACTTAAATATGAGCCAGCAGTGTGCTGCAGCTGCCAAAAAAGCCAACACAGTGCTAGGCTGCATTAATGGGGATAGAATCAAGATCATGTGAAGTATTAATACCACTTTACAATACCTTGGTAAGGCCACACTTGGAATACTGCATCCAGTTTTGGTCACCACGATGTAAAAAAGATGTTGAGACTCTAGAAAGAGTACAGAGAAGAGCAACAAAGATGATTAGAGGACTGGAGGCTAAAACATACAAAGAACGATTGCTGGAATTGGGTATGTATAGTTTACTGAAGAGGGGGGACATGATAGCAGTATTCCAATATCTCAGGGGTTGCCACAAAGAAGAGGGAGTCATGCTATTCTCCAAAACACTTGAAGGCAGGACAAGAAGCAACGGATGGAAACCAATCAAGGAGAGAAGCAACCTAGAACTAAGGAGAAACTTCCTGACAGAACAATTAACCAGTGGAACAACCTGCCTACAGAAGCGGTGATTGCTCCAACACTGGAAGTTTTTAAGAAGAGACTGGACAGCCATTTCTCTGAAATGGTATAGGGTTTCCTGCCTTGAGTAGGAGGTTGGACTAGATGACCTCCAAGGTCCCTTCCAACTATTATTATTATTATTATTATTATTATTATTATTATTATTATTATTATTATTATTATATAATGATAATTTGAAGTGTTAGCATTGCTAGGGCAGAATTTCGAGGATGGAACCCAGGTCAGCATTTTCAGAGAATAGATCAGAATAAAAAAAAAAATCAAAATATTCCAGTTTTAAAGCATTCACCTAAACACACAAGGATTTAAAAATGAGCAAAAGAAGGGCCTTGGGGATCCATCCTCCTGTTTTCTCTAGCCTCCATATATTTAGACAGAGGGCTAAAAAATTACCCTTTTGTTTGCTAGAATTCAAGTACAGCTGCCTGTTTGATTTGAAACCCCAAGTGTAGCATGCTTTGGAAATATTTGTACAGCTGAACATGGTAGATAGGCAAAGTAGGGGCAATGATAGTGTGCACTCTCCACCCTTTATCCATTTTTAAGCTCTTTTGGGTGTGGTATTGATGAAGAAATTTCTGCTGCATCCATACCAAGCCTTCTCATATCATCTTAATATAGCGCATTACCTCATCCTACCCAATTTTTTTGTTGGGAAGACTTTTGTATTCACTTTAAATAAGTAAGCTGTATTGACCTATGTGGTTCTTCTGAGTACAGGTGGTCCTCAAATTACAACAGTTCGTTTAGTGATTGTTCAAAGTTAACAACAGACTGAAAAAAGTGACTTAAGATTATTTTTCACACTTAACAATCATTTCAGCATCCCCATGGTCACGTGATCAAAATTCAGACGCTTGACAACTGACTCACATTTATGACGGTTGCAGTGTCCCAGGGTCATGTGATCCCCTTTGCAACCTTCCTACAAGCAAAGTCAATAGGGAAGCCAGATTCACTTAACAACGGTATCATTAATTTAAAAACTGCAGTGATTCACTTAATAGCTGTGGCATGAAAGATTGTAAAATGAGGCAAAATTCATTTGACACATGTCTCATTTAGCAACAGAAATTTTGGGCTCAATTGTCATCATAGGTTGAGACCTACCTGTACTGTATATGAATATTGGATTGCACTGCCATGCAGCTAATTACTAAAATTCACTAATAAAAAGTATTGTAGCGTGGCGTGTAATACTTTGAGTTTAAATTGTGTTGTTTGAAATGATTTATTTTGGCAACTTTGGAAGCCTTGAGCTCAGAAAGGCTCTCTGAATGAACCCAAATAGCAATATCTTACTCAAAATGGTTTTTTTAACATTTGAAACAGTTAAAATTCAGAACAGATTGATTGATATGTGCCATCAAGTCCTTTTCAACTCCTAGTGACCACATAGATAGATTTTCTCCATGACAATCCATTTCCAATCTGTTCAGTCAAGTCTCCCACTGTAACTGAGTCAGAACATTTTGGTGTTTTTCTTGATTTTGGTTCCCATATATATTTCTTAATTAATCAACAGTCACAGCAAATTTATTGGCATAAATTAAGATTCCTTGTCCAACTGTTGAGAAATAAAAAAAAAGTGTTTAACAGAATAATAGAGTTGGAAAGGAACTTGGAAGTCTTCCAGTCCAAACCCCTGCTAAAGCAGGAGACCTTATAATCAGTTCACACAAATGTTTTTGTCCAATCTCTTCTTAAAAACCTCCAGTGTTGGAGCACCCACAACTTCTGGAGGCAAGCCATTCCACTGATTAATTGTTAATTAATTAATTAAAAATTTATAGGTTTGGTAAGTAGTTTGGGGATTTTTTTTTCTATTGCATAATAATTTCTGATGTCTACACTTTGCATTTTTCTCTAGTATCCCAGTCCCATGGAGAAAAATGTTATTGCTGTAAAAACAATAGAAGAGAAGACAGGTAAGCATTTTAAAAATGTGCAGCTCTGCCATACTTAGCCTTGATTCTGTAATCTGTGCTCTAGAAAATTATTGTTTAAATTACTGCAATATGTTGTATATTGAGCTGCCCTTGTGAATGATCTGAAAACTTCCAAGTAGTCCAAAATACAGCAGCAGGAATACTGATTAGACTTGGGCATTGTGAAAATATTAGGTCAATTTTCTGTATGCTTCTTTGGCTCTCAGTTCATTGCAATTCTCATTCAAGTGCTAATATTAATCTATAAAGCCCTTTAGGGCATGAGACCATGTTATCAGAAGAATGTTTATTTATTTACCTGCATTTATTTGAATTATAAGCCACCCAACTCCAATGGACTCTTCCTAGAAGTTTCTACCTGTGCCCTGAGCTGATCTTCAGATAGCCCTACATACACCTCTATAAACACACACACCTGAGAAGTAAAAGCTTTACTTAGAGTTTAGTAAATCTAGGCAGTGACAAGCAGAGCTTTTGTGAAAATGCACACACAAAGCAGCAAAACCTCAAATTCCCAGACTGTTTGCCTACAATGAGCTCTGAAGAGCCAGAGTGCAAAGTGGGGAGCAGAAACAGGTTATAATCCAGAAATCTAAAAAAACTCAAATACGTCTCTGCAGATCCTCGTTCCAAGAAATGGAGTTGTCTCAGGCAACAGGCTCTGGGATGCAAATGCATAGTGTTTCAGCAAGCAGAAGTTATTCTCAACAGAATTGCCAAACAATGATGGCTCTTAAATGGATCCTGCGTGAGTGTTATCAAGCCATCAAGAAATGCCCTTTCCATGGAAGGAGTGAGACTGATCTGTTCTCCTTGCACACAGTTCAGCATGTTCTAGGGCAGTGATGGTGAACCTTTTAGAGACTGAGTGCCCAAACTGCAACCCAAAACCCACATGCATCGTCGAGTGCCGGGTGGGTGTGGCCCATTGGGTGGGCATGGCTGCGGTGGTAACGGCAGACTGGGTGGGACTAAAAAGTTAAATCAATCAATTCCAACTTTGCAAGATCTTTTTTTCCCCGCGATAAGTTGAAATTGACTGATTGAACCTTTTTTTTTTGGCACATGGTGGCAGAGACCTAAAGCGAAAAGGTTTTACAAAACCCAGCTGAAGGGCTAGGACTGGGGCGACGGCATGCGTGCCCACAGAGGGGGCTCTGAGTGCCGCCTCTGGCACCCGTGCCATAGGTTCGCCACCACTGTTCTAGGGCTAGGAGGAGATGTGCAATCCAGCTCTCATCTTCCAGCTGACTGGAATGTTCCTCATTCATGTCAGCCTTGGGTGCTTAGTTCAAGGCTTTTCAACCAGTGGTACGGGTACCACCTGTGGTACCCTGGCACCTGGCAGGTGGTACGCGACCATCCTAGAAAAGTGGTAGCAGGGGAGGGGAATGAGCTGAACCCGTGGCAGCACCGCACAAGCCTGAGCGAGAGATGGCTGGAGCTGCAGGGCTGTCAGGGCTCAGTGGAAGCGCCAGGATCAGTGCCAGGGTCCAGCTGGAACTCGGCGCTGATCCTGGCGTTTCTGCTGAGCCCAGAAGAAGCGCTGATCAGCTGGAATGTTGCAGCCTCTCCAGGGTCTTGTGATTTACATTCAGATGCTTGGCAACTGATTCATATTTATGATGGTCACAGTGTCCCAGGGTCATGTGGAGTAACCAAAACCTGCTGCAACCACCCAGCAGACGGGGGGGGGGGAATAAAAACCAAACATCCCCCCACCCCACCCCCGCTGCCAATCCTCAACAGAAATGCTCACAACAATGAAAACCTCGGACAGGAGGAAGAGCGCCACCGGGCGGGCAGGCAGGCAGGTGTCTTGCTTGGCACTTTTTTCAGTGCCATTGTAACTTCGAACAGTCACTAAGCGAACTGTTGTAAGTCGAGGACTACTTGTACTTCATCACTTTTTTCCTTTTGTGGGGGGGTCATCCAGTTTTTGACACCTTGCTAGGCGATTGGTGGTACTCGGAGGTTGCCATATCCTAAAAGTGGTACAATGGGTGAAAAGGTTGAAAAGCCCTGGCTTAGTTGCTAGGCTTCCTTTAAGGCTAATATTTGTCCTGAGCATCTTGAGCAGCTTCCTTCATTTCAGATTTTACTGAGTCTGAGCTGGCCATCAACAAATGGTCACCAGGCTGAAGCCTTTTCCTTAGCAGCCCCCATGACGCTGGTGCTGATTTTACTGCCTTTTTGGCGCCAAGCATTAATGCTCTCAACCTTTTAATATATTCATGTTAATTTTAAATTTACATGTTGCATTGAAATGTTTTTAATAATTGGATGGCTGTTTTAATTTTTATTGTGTATTTTAATTCAGCTTAATTGTAATTTTTATATTGCAATTTTAATGCAACTGCCCTGCAAAACTCAGTTTTGAAAAGCCACATAAAAAAGATTAAAATAAGTAAAACAGATTTACTTTCTTCTTTGTTTAAAATGATCAGGAAAATGTTAATTTCATGTAACTGAGAACACATTCAGAAGTATTCAAGAATGCCTATTTAATTTTCATCCACTAATAGAAATAAACATAGAACTCTATAGAAAATGAATCTTTTGCTGTTGAATTTATTGCCTTTAATTAGTTTAAGAATATTTATGAGGCAATGCATACTGTAATAGTGACATGGTATTTTTACATAGAAATGTACAAGATACTTTGACATGATAGTCATTTACATCTGTTCCAGTTAGATCTCTGGTCTAATTTTGGAAATGAAACTTCTGTAGCTTTCTGGGTGGATGGTCTGTGTTAATAGGCTGGATTGGAGAATGAGTATGGTGCTATAAGTTGTCCTAGATCTTTTAGCAGGATGCGTAATCATCAGCCATGTGGTCTTTTGCACTATTTTTTTCAGTGATGCAATTAACAGATTAGCAGAGTTGGAAAAGACCTTGGAGGTCTTCTAGTTCAACCCCCTGCTCAAGCAGGAGTCCTTATAACCAGTTCACACAAATGGCTATCCAATCTCTTCTTAAAAACCTCCAGTGATGGAGCACCCAGAACTTCTGAAGTCAAGCCATTCCACTAGCTTATTGTTCTCAGATATACTATGTCCACAGCATTTCGCTGATCCACTAATTTAGTCACTTTGCCAAAGAATTAAATAAGATTTGTTTGGCATTATCTGTTTTTGACAAACTCATGTTGGCTTCTGGTTATAACTTTGCTTGCTTCTAGGTGTTTGCAAATATGTTGCTTGATTATCTTTTCCAGGATCTTCCCAGATATTGATGTCAGGCTGATTGGTCTATACTTTCCTGGATCTGTCCCCCCCCATTTTTAAGATAGGAACCACATCAACTCTTTTCCAATCCTCAGGTAGTTCCCCGGTACTCCAGGATCTTTGAAAGATATGGTACAATGATTCTGAGATCACTTCTGCCAGCTTCTTCAGAACCCTGAGATGTAATCCATTAGATCAGGGGTCTTCAAACTTGGCCCTTTTATGACTTGTGGACTTCAATTCCCAGAATTCCTCAGCCAGCATGCCTAGCTGAGGAATTCTGGGAGTTGAAGTCCACAAGTCATAAAAGGGCCAATTTTGAAGACCCCTGTATTAGATCCTGGTGATTTGAACTTGTCTAGAGTGGAGAGGTATTCTCTTACCATTTTCTTGCTTATTTTAATTTAAATTCCTAGTCTGTCTTTGTTCTGTTTTTGATAGGTTAGGCTATTTTTTTTCTTTTTGAATGAAGATAGATGCAAAGAAAGAATTAAGCAGCTCTGCTTTCTCCTTACTGTCCATCACTTCCTTTCCATCTTCCATTAGTGGACCAATTGTTTCATTGACTTTTTTTCTTGTTTTTTATATGTTGAAGGAAACTTGTTTTTATTATCTTTGATTTTTGTTACAAGTTTTAGTTCATTATGAGCCTTAGTTTTCCTAAATTCCATTCTGGCAATTGAAAAATACTTTCAGGATTTACAGAACACCCAAACCTTTGGACTTTATTTTTAATCAGAATATGCTTGCTTGTCTTTACCCTGTACAGTTCCTTATGATGCTGTGTCTATAGTTTTTGATAGTCTAGAGTTTTTAGACAAAGTTAATCAATGTTTGTCCTTCCTGCTTCCTAGCTAACTAATGGTTCTTTGTCCTTTGTGTTCATTTACAGTTTACAATTTACCCACCTCCTTTGCATGCATCTAACAAAATATTTTCACCTCCTTTTCCAAAAGAAAAAGCTTGTTATAATCATACCTCATCAACCATGCATTTATCTATTCTTGGTAATTTTACAAAGATACATGCAAGGTACTTCTAAGTGTGTCATGTAACTTTAAAAAAAATAAACTTTAAAAATCCCAAAGTAGCATAAATGTTTGTAAAACTCTAGGTAAAATAATATATTTTGATCACTCTTCTGTTATGTGTATGTGGGCGGGGGGGAGGCAAAGTCAACCAATCATAGTTTGTTTTACAGTATTTATTAACTTGTATCTAGTAGTCTGTGCGAAAAATAAATCATTTTGTCCGGCTTAGATGAGCTAAACAATGTGAATGTTTTGTGTGTTTTAGCTCTTTGGTGACAAAGAACTAAACTGGCATTCAAAGCTCCCTGCATAGTTGCAACTGGGACAGCATAGTATTAAAGCTGTAAACAAACACCATTCTGCTTGGTCGAGGAATGGAAGGAGAGCAAGCTATAAAAATGCATACATAAATAGCATGATAACAAGATGCTAAGCCTCTATGGGCAAGGAAGGGAGAAAGTGATTGAAAATTGGTCTACCTTGGATTCAATTAGAAATGAAATAAGCTGAAATTGGGCCAGACAGTATGTCGAGAAATTATTGTTATGGGGGAAAAAAACCCCACATCTCTCATCATTTGAAGCACCATTGCTTGGGAAGGCTGATGTATTCACTTAACAAAAGTAAACTGCATTGAGTTCTGTGGTTCTTTAGAGTGAACATGGATAGGATTGCACTGCCAGCTAATTACTAAAATTCACTAATTAGTAAATTTCTTGTACTGTTGGGTTCTTGTACAGGTAATCCTCAATTAGCAACTGCCTCATTTAATGACTATTTGAAATTATGACCTTCACAGGTCTGTAAAGGAAAGGAAAGCTAAAGTACAGTTGTAGTTTCATTTAGTCACCTCTTTGCTTAATTTGCAAAGTCCCAATTGTAGTCACTAAATGAGAACCACCTACATTCCTTTGAGTTTAAATTGTTCCATTTGAAATAATCTGTTTCAGCAATTTAGGAAAATTCTTGAGGTAAAAAATGCTCACGAGTTGCAGAAGGGTGGCTGAAGTTCTAAGAGATACAGCAGTGCTGTTAAAGCTATGGATATCAAAGAAAAACTGGCTATTTTTAAGGGGAAAATGATGTGAAAGGGAGGCACATATATTTGGTTAAAAATAATTTCTGGATCATAAAAATTATCATTTGATAGTCATTCAAATGACAGATACTGAGTGGACATATTTAGTGCCTTAGCCTTTTATGGATCCTGGTCTCAAAATATAAGAGACATATGCAGTGGTGGGATTCAGCAGGTTTGCACCAGTTCGGCAGAACCGGTAGCTAATTTTTTGTTGCCCAGACCCAGAATGGACTTCTGGAAGCGGCATCCACATAGAGAATCGGTTGTTCACATATTTGAATCCTACCACTGGATATATGACGACAATTGTTTCACCTGCAACATGTGATTTACAGGTTAAATGACTTAGACCAGAGATGAGGCATCAGTAGATTTTTCAGATGGTGCTGGAATGCAGACTTTGGCATCTCTCACCAATAACCCTACTGGCTAAGGTTCCTCACTCAGCCTATTTAGAGGGCTGAGAAATAGAACTGAATAGACATAATCCTTTGTTTTTTGGCTCTGTAGTTTTCCTACCATTTGGGTAAACATTGACTTGAGGTGCAGTTGAGTGAGAAGAAAATCAAGTTTTCTGTCAATTTCTACCTGTCCTCCACTGTACTGAGCTGACATATCCTTGGAAGCTTTAGAGATAAAAACCTGTTTCATTGTCTACCTGCCTGGACCACCAGTTTTCTATTTATTTTTCTGTCCTGTAATACCTCTCCTCTTTCCTTGAGACTACATTCTGATCAGATTTGAGATGGACTGCTAGGTGTTACCAACCCATCTTGATAAGAAGGAAAATATTAACATACGTACATATAAAAGTCTTCTCTTCAGTTGGCAGAAAGTATTTAATTGCTAGTCCCTGGCAGTTATAATGTAGTATTTGATATTTTGCAGCAGTAAGTAAAATGGAGCTTTATAATTTTGTTCAGCTATGCATAAGCATCCCAATCAGTTTCATATATTTTATGACTACTGCATACCTGCTGAAAATTAATGCTGGAGCAGAAATATAAGCAAGTTCAGGATTGTGAGAAAATTCCTTTGAGCAATTTTTTTAGGATAAAAGGTGAATCCCGTGGCAATCTCTGGTTGCTGTCAAAAGGGATAATTAATTCCTTAGTTCTGTGATTAATTTCTGTGGTTCAGAATAAATTAGCAATAATCATCATCTGTGAAGTGTATCAATTATGTCTTCTTTTTCTATTACTCAAACTCTGCAAGCATCTTTGTTTTAAAAGCTCTTAGTTTTTTTTTTAAAATCACAGATTTATTCAGCTATTGTTCCTTGTCCCTAAATGACTGCTCCAATTCTCCCAGCTCCCCCCAAGAACTGCCTTCTTATCCAATGTGGCTGTCAGATTGGGGTCACAGAGGTAGAAATGTCATGTCTGCAGGAAAAAAGGATCTCATTACAGTAGAGTTACTAGTACAAAATACACTAAAAGGATCTGCATCTACAATACAAATACTAGTCAGGAAATGAGTAATTACTACTTCTGGGAAGAACTGTAGAACCAAGATTGGTCATTCCAACAACTTAGTATCCAACTGTTGCCTTACGTGTTTGTTTATTAAGGAAATAATCTGATGGAAAGGATACCAAGTTATTTTTCAAAATATTTAAAATTTGTATTCGCCATTGCATGCAATTTTAATACACTTTTTTTTCCTTTGGAAATAATCAGCATATGACTCCTTGTAAATATGCCAAGTGGGAAATCCGTATATAGTGCCACTACGTCTATTTAAAATTTACTGCAGCATGCTGTTTCCCAGGAAGAAATATTCAGATAAGGTTTCAGAGAGAGTTGCCTTTTCTGAAGAGCAAGAAATGGCCTTGCTCCAGGCTATTTGCCCACCCAAGTTATCAAATAACATATTTCTGAAGCTTATGGACTTAATCAGGAATCATTAAAAATTAAAATGCAAATTGATTTTAGAAGCCAGTCACGTTTGCATTGTAGGTCAATACCTATAATTCGAGAAAGAGGCTGTGCTTTAGTTTTCAGAAAGGAGCTTTATTCTTGTCACTGATTCAGTTCGGAGCAAAAATAAATGTTTGTTGTCCAAGAAAATTGCTTTAGACTTCAAACATTGGCATTGCTAGATGGCAGAGAGGTAGTTTATGCTCTTAGGAAGTACTTTAGAATGCAGAGTGAGAAGAATGAGCTGTTTTTGCTCTGAAGTGCTGACCCAGGAAGATACTTGAAGCTTGTAACTAGCAATATAAATGCCTCCAAAATTAACTCCCTGATTGCTATTTGCCAAAATTTACTGCGATTTCAATGCAGTTCCAGGAAATTCTAAAAAGTTAGAATTTAACATTGTATTTTATGCTATGTTATTACCATAGCATAAAATGGTAGATTTAAATCAGTTGTTCCAGAACTACTAGGCAGGGTTGTTGGCATAAAATTCTTACTAGATTACCACACTGCAATATTCTTTGAGTGCTAAAGCAGGAAACTAAATCCCTTTATGGCTTCCAAGACTTCCTGCTGATATTGTTTGATTTTGTTTGTTACTCTGAAAACTTGTTCTTTTATTATCAGACTTGTCTACAGGAGTCATATATCGGAGAAGGATTGCAACATGCCAAAATGTAATTCCATACATTTTAAGAAAGGTAACTAAGTTCAGTCTATTGAAATTCATTATAAAAGTGATATAAGCAAACTACGCTTTTGTTCAAAATTCATTAGTTTAACTTTTCGGAGTTACAATTGACAGCATTTAAAATCCGACTTTGTGTCTTAGAGATGAGATAACTGATATTCAAAGTTCTTATCTCAAAATGTGGATTTGTAGAACAATCAAAGCAACATTTTTACAAGATAGGCAATCTAGCTCTAGAATCAAAGTAGGATGGCGATTCTTGTTTTAAGCTTCTTATATCTTCAACTTTCAAATTAAATTACAATATTTATAATATATATTCTGCTATGTACCATGCAACTTTGTAAAATGCTTTTTTAATCTTACATATTGAAAATATAATAATTCAGTTTTACCACATTTCTTTTTACTCTTTCCATGCCTCATCTAGATGGGAAAGCATAAAATTTACAGGTACCAAAGACAATGAAAAATAAACCCAAATGTTTTGAGTAATTATGTCTTGTGTACAAACAGTTGATGCTTTTCTTTTGTTACATTTAAGTGGACTTAAAAGACAAATAAAATGACACACATAAAGTTAATGCTTTGCTTTAAAATGTTGCAATTGGCAACATTTAACAAATTACTAAGCAATGAAAATAACCAATAAAAGCTTGCATGTTTATCAGATGTCAGTGTTTTGTCTGTAGTTACATGTTACTGATAGATATTAGCCTTAATATAATTATTAATGATTTTAAAAGAATGAAATTATTTACTAATGTACGTAATCTGATCTTTTTTCCCCACACTCCATTTATTGACCATTGTAAATGTTACATCTGGCAGATTAGTATCCTGAAAATATCAGAAGTCTACTTAGAAGAGGAGTCGTGGCTTAATATGCAAGAAAGAATGATGTCTATGAAGAGTCACTGTCTTACGTGGACAGAGTATGCTACCCTAAAAGAAGAATCAGTCTTCAGAGAAAGCTCTGAAAATCCGAATTGGTAAGGTGTAGTAGATTCATTTATTG
>NW_015387045.1:165347-167269 GCF_001527695.2 Protobothrops mucrosquamatus
GACTCTAAAGCCTTACTTTTATATTTTTTATACTGCTCTCATTATTTACTGGTTACAACATTTTTCTGCCACTTTTCACACTAAGAAGTTGGCCATAAACATTTGATTAATAAATAATTTTTGGAAGACTGTTTCAAATTAAAAAGAAACAATATTGTCAGAAAAAATACAAAACCAACAGTAACATCCCATTAAAATCACTAAAACAACGTGGTTCTGAAAATTTATTTATTTCCCACTTATTTATTTTTATAAAAAGACTGATGTAAACTGTAATCTTATGGCCCTTGGCATTCCAGGACTGTTACAGAAGAGGGGTTAATCAGCCTAAGTTCAGAGAAAGGGATCCCACCTTGAAGGGAGAAATGCAACAAGTCCCCTTTTTCAACATTTAGGAACCATTAGAATGCCAACATTAGGAGAAGGAAAAATGGGGAAGATAATATAGAACCTGAAAGATCCAATCCTTCATAATATTTCACCCAGAGAGAAAACTTACACCAACCCTGCAAGCTGATTTAATATAATTATTTCCCATTCTTCACGAACAACAACAATAAAAGGTATATATTATATATATGTGTGTGTGTGTATTAACACTACAACTGGGATTGGAGGGTGGGACTCAAATGCCTCTCTGCTCCCGATATTGGTTGCATTGCCCAGAGGCTACTGGATAATTTCTTGAAGCCTCTAATCCTAAGGGGCCTTGGGGAGAGAAGAGCATTGTCCTACTAAATGCCTGCTTGAAAGTCCCATCAACACTTTTCCAAATCGTGAGATTGTTGATAATTCCATTACAAATACTATATATTTTATATTTTGGAAATAACACGAGAGAAAAGCTTGCTTGGCAAATGTGTTTATGTGAATACACAATTCCTTAAGAAGGCCTTCTGTGTTGATGGTAATAGTTTGGCTGGTTTGGAACAATAGACTAGTATAATGTTTGGGGCTGTTTTGTTAAAATGAAATAGAAAATACCATATCCCTCGTATAAGCAAAAACAACCCATTGCTTATCATATTTTTGTCTGGCAGTTATATGAATCTTTGATTTGCAAAATACTTTCAATGCAGTTCATTACTTTTACATTTAAAATATATATTCAAAAGAACTGAAGATGTAATACAAAGTGAAATATCTGTAAAATAAATGTAGCAGAATGAGGCTGACATATGCAGAAGTTATGTTGCAAGTACATTTTTTCATAGAAATCTAAAAAAAAATTACAAAAAAAGCTGTACTCTGTAAGGTGTATTTTCTAAAATCTGGTTACACTTTAATAGTAAAGATTTCTTCAAATGAAGGCAAACGTGATTTTATTTTTGAGCTGTTTTGCAGTTGTTCTGGAAAAATAAGCAAAAGTAATGAACCATTGATAAAAACAGGAGCAGCATACAGACAATTGTAGCATAAAAGAAGAATATGTGAAGCTTAAAATTTTTCCTGCATGCTATAAACTACTAGCTCACTGCAATAAAACTTTTTTAGAACACACCATAAAATTAAAATGAAAAGTAATAGTACCTGGCTCAAAGTTAATGTATTATAAAAAAAATTAATATTGGTTGAAGTAAAAAATACGTGGCATTTTTTTAATATGAGCTCCGTTTTTTGCAAGGAATGCATTTAGTAGATAATTAGAATGTACAGCAAATATTAGTCACACATAAAAGAAGTGCCACTTTGTTCATGTGTACTGGGACCCATTTTCCTTTGGTTTGAATCTATGGAAAGTGAAAACTATGTGCAGAGATATTTTTAGAATAGTTAGAATTAACTAGAATTAAATGTTGGCTGAGAAGGACATGCTTTTGATTTCACTCTTGGATATGTAAAGAAAGCAGCTCTCATAACTTTTGTCTGCATTAGTTTTTTGTGGCTCACTTTTAAAGACTGGAGTTGTAGAAGATGAAAAA
>NW_015387045.1:170232-172979 GCF_001527695.2 Protobothrops mucrosquamatus
TGTAACTGAAACATTTATTAATTAATAGTATATCTTGGATGTTGTAGTGGCCTCTTATGGATTCCTAAGAGTTCTGATGCTTGAACATGAACTAACAATTCAATATTATAAGAAAGTTAAAATGAAAGTTAGTATTAGTTATACCTGAATTGTAGAATGAAGAATTGGAATGACTAATTTTGGAATATCATTGGGTTCAAGTATTAATAAATATATAATATATGTTTTATGGTTTTAAAATGAAAAAAATCATCAGAAAATATTTCTCCAGAAGATATTATTTCATATTTACTAGACCACTCAAAGTTTAAAAAGGGATGGACATTAGATTGTTTAATTTTTATTTATTTTTATATTGGTGTTAAAAATATGTGACAATTCTTGCTTTGCTTGTTGTTTTCCTTTTATTTATTTATGTTTGTTGAAGTTTGTATTTTAACTTTAGAAATAAAAATTTAAAAAATTATCAAAAAGAAAAGATATGTGACAGTTCTTTAACATACTCATCTGTTTTTATAAATTATTACATATATAGGTACAAATTTGTATTCCACTGTAGATAAGAATCTTAATGTGATGCTGAACTATATTCCTAAAGCGTGGAATTTGTCAATTCATGAAGGGCTTTGGAAGAATATAACTGGAAAAGAACTTACACCCCTGATTTTAAAGAATAAATCCAGAATATGTCTATTATATCAATTATAAACTGAGGTATCATTGGCCCCCACCTTGTTGCTTTTCTGAAAGGCCTGAAGATGTGTTTTTGTCAGTGGACCTGGGGATCATGAATGAAGATGAAGCCGATCAAGTGGTTTGATTTGATTGTGTTGCTGTTGCCATGGAGGAGAGGGGTTTTTTAAATTAGTTTTTATGTTGTGGATTTTTTAATGTTGTAAGCTATCTGGAGTTACCTGTGCGTAGGTTGGGTAGCCATATAAACTTGTATAATAAATAATTATGGAGTTTGGAAAAGCCTCTGTTCTAAAAATGAAGATGAAATGAGATCTAGTGGGATCTCGGAGTTCAAGTGCACAATCACTTAAATATGAGCCAGCGGTGTGCTGCAGCTGCCAAAAAAGCCAACACAGTGTTAGGTTGCATTAACAGAGGGATAGAATCAAGATCACGTGAAGTATTAATACCACTTTACAATGCCTTGGTAAGGCCACACTTGGAATACTGCATCCAGTTTTGGTCACCACAATGTAAAAAAGATGTTGAGACTCTAGAAAGAGTACAGAGAAGAGCAACAAAGATGATTAGAGGACTGGAGGCTAAAACATATAAGGAACGGTTGCTGGAATTGGGTATGTCTAGTTTAATGAAGAGAAGGACGAGGGGTGACCTGATAGCAGTGTTCTAATATCTCAGGAGTTGCCACAAAGAAGAGGGAGTCATGCTATTCTCCAAAACACCTGAGGGTAGGACAAAAAGCAATGGATGGAAGCTAATCAAGGGGAAAAGCAACTTAGAACTAAGGATAAATTTCCTGACAGTTAGATCAATTAATCAGTGGAACGACTTGCTTCCAGTGTTGTGAATGCTCCAACACTGGAAGTTTTTAAGAAAAGACTGGACAAGCATTTGTCTGAAATGGTATAGGGCAGAGGTCCCCAACCTTTTGGGCACCCGGGACCGGTTTATTTATTTATTTATTTATTTATTTGATTTATATACCGCCCTTCTCCCGAAGGACTCAGGGCGGTGCACAGCATATTAAAAACAAGTAACAATAAAATACCAAAATAAAATAAATAAATACCAAAATAAAAACCCCTCTAAAACCAGATTAAAAGCCAAATATTAGTAGCTGTGTCATAATTAAAATTATATTAAAATCATCCCTAACTAAAATCCTCCCTAGGTCAGGCCCGCTTGCTGGAAAAGCCATGTCTTGAGGGCGCGGCAGAAAGTAAGGAGATCCGGAATCATCCGGATCTCGGGGGGTAGTTCGTTCCAGAGGGTTCCATGGAGAGAGGTTTTTCTGCGGACCAGAGGGAGTGTGATTTTGTGTGCTGCCTGTATCCCACGGATGGGGCTTTGCTTGTTTGTGTGGATTGGTTGCTGGCATGCCACGTTCTGGTACTGATCCACGGACCGGGGGTTGGGGACTCCTAGTATAGGGTTTCCTGCCTGAGCAGTGGGTTGGACTAGAAGACCTCCAAGGTCCATTCCAACTCTGTTATTCTATTCTATTCTATTCTATTCTATTCTATTCTATTCTATTCTATTCTATTCTATTCTATTCTATTCAAACAAAATGTTTCTGTATGGTCTATAATTGATGATAAGCTTAAGGAATTAATTCTACAGATCTTTTCTTTCCCTCTCTATGCATTTATTGGTTTCTTTTTAGTGTAAAGTTTAGCTTCATTTACTATAATATATCTAGGTTTTCTTTATTTCATGGAATACTTTTTTTTCCTTGGTGGTGCTGTAGATTTCTATATTTCACTATTAAATTAAAAAACAACATAAAGGGATGTGCAATGATCATGTATAAGTGGTAACCAGCACAAAGGCTGGCTGTTCCTGCAATAAATCATTTGTTAATACAAACAGACCAGCAATTCTGCTGTACATTCTAGTCCTTGTACAGTCTAGGGCACTGAATTACACCAGCTGTGCCAATAACTAAAGTGGCTGCCAATTTTGGGAGCTTCAGGAAAACAATGTCAAGGATGAGAAGCGCACTCCAGAAATTTTTGCATTGTCATTTAGAGTGCTATTTAGATGTAAACATT
>NW_015387045.1:174809-176428 GCF_001527695.2 Protobothrops mucrosquamatus
TTTGTTAATACAAACAGACCAGCAATTCTGCTGTACATTCTAGTCCTTGTACAGTCTAGGGCACTGAATTACACCAGCTGTGCCAATAACTAAAGTGGCTGCCAATTTTGGGAGCTTCAGGAAAACAATGTCAAGGATGAGAAGCGCACTCCAGAAATTTTTGCATTGTCATTTAGAGTGCTATTTAGATGTAAACATTTGTGTCTACAGTAGTACCTCATGAAATTTTCTTTAGTATATAACACAGGACTCTGATTTCAAAGGCATATCCATGCAGTGTAGTGAAAATGTGAATTAACTTTAATTTTGATACTGGAGATGTGAGTCTGAGAAACAAAAACTTTATAGTTTCTAAGGAGATCTAAATATTTATAAATACTGCAAATTGGACAGAGTATAAAGATGGAGGACCTTGAAAATCAAATATCTATTATTTTGTCTTTTTAAAAAAAATTATAAACAATAGTAAATAACAACATAGTGGAGACATTATTAAGCATTAAGATCAGAACGTTTTTGATATTATAAAATAAATAAATGCACGGAATTGTCTATCAATGCCATTCTTAGTTTTAATTGTACAATTCAAGCAACTTTATTTACATTTTAGATATTATATTGAACATTGACATACATTTTTTCCTCTTTAAAGGTTTGACTTATTTAAACCACTGTGCCTAGCTACTATCTGTATTTAATAATGTGATTTTCATATCTTACAATGCAATAAAGCAATTACTAGGGGGGAAAACAACAGTAATTTGCATACCCCCCTTCTCCATGCATACATGCATATTTCTGGTGTATTTTATAGAATCGTGGCTAAAAATAATGTTTAAAATATGGACATGATTTGCTTTCTCATACTTGTTTATACTTATGATTATATCACTTTATCCAATACTTAAAACAGTCTGTTGCTTAGCAAACTGACAAAGTAAGCTACTCTTCCCTTTCTCTTTCTTCTTAATCTTAACAGTCTAGTTTAAAATTTAATAAGTGGCACTTATACTTAGGTGCTGTCAAGTTGGGTTCAACTCCTCCATGAGATATCAGCAGATACTATCTAGACCTGTCTTTCATAATTACCAATGCAAACTTGTTTAAAAGTTAAATGAACAATGTTCAGAGAAATTTCTTCTGAGGAAGATAAGCAGTGGATTGCAGCCTTGTAGTTTTTCAATTAGGTAAGGTAAAGGAATGGCGAAATTTGATAGTTCTCTTTCTTTCATATAGATATTACAGTAATACCAGCAAACCTATTTTAGTTCTTATTTTTTCCAGCTTTGAAAATGATAATTACTGATGGAGGTTGGGGAATAGGGAAATAGCTGTCTGCAGTCTCTTTGGCTCACACATGTACTCAAGGCATGATTATTAAATGCCATTAGGAAAGACAATGCTGTCACATCACTTCAGTAGAAACATTGCATATGATATGCACCACTGTGTGTAGGGCTGAATTAGAGCAAATGATATCAAGATTTTCATTAATAATCACTAATGAAGTTTAAACTATAATATGTTATTTGCATATTTGTTCTAAAACACTATAGTGCTTACCTTGTATGTTACAATATTTGTATAATGCAGGCATATTTTTGGTGATATAAGGAAGA
>NW_015387045.1:177346-275916 GCF_001527695.2 Protobothrops mucrosquamatus
TTTTCATTTTGTAGGACAGAGTTTGTTCAGAAAGGAAATATAACAGTAAAAGGGACTGGACTGCTGAATTGCTTACTGGAAATTTTTGCACAATCCTTTTTAAATCAAGGAGTCAAAAGGGTAAGTGCTTTATTTTTTAAATTTAATTCCCAGGTTCCTGACATCTAATGTGCTTTCTTCTGCTATGTACAATATTCTAGTTGCTTTATATTAAAAGGTGTCAAAACAAGTATTGGCACAAAAGACATTCCCATATATGTATTTGTTTAAATTACAGGTAATATAATAGGTCACCAACTGCCTACACTGTATTTGAAGTTTTCGTTCAGGTAGAGTTTGGGGGAGCACTTGAAGCATTCATATAAGTGCCTCATTTTCAGCTAATCCAAACTCCTTTTAATTCATAAATTATCCCTGAGATATTTAGCTAGCAGCAAATGTGGCTATATGAGGCTGCTGTTTATGGTTGTTCTGTCATGGTATCTTCTCAGAATCTAATTATAAGTCTGAGTATGTATGTTCAATCACAAACAGACACATGGTCAAGCAAATATGTGATTGTATACATTATAAAATTGATTAGAAGAAAAATTGAAAACTCCTGGCACTTCTGAATAATGTAACCAAGTGATCCTGGCCCATTTTGGGGTTCTTGGGGATAATTGTCAGAGGTCAAAATAGATTAAGATTGTGTAGAACATAATGAGATCTTTTTCTTTTTATTCCTTTTGATAACTTTTTTTTAACTCATCTGGTCAGATTTATTCTGGGATGCTGCCAAATATACTCAGAAACTTTATTTCAGTGTTTACTTGACATTCATCTTACTTGCAGATGGTTCACCTTTTTCTTTCAGTTGTTTCTATTTTCATCATTTTCTGTAATAATGGCACAAGCAAAACAAGACAAAGAGGTCAAAAGTATTTTCAGTCAGAAGTACATGGACATACCTGGTGCAATCTTAAAAGTCAGAGCAAAGCCGCATGATGCAGCGGATAATATGACATATTGAACCTAATATGAAATACAGCTTTCTCTCATTTTATATTAATTCACTTTATGTGAGGTCTAGCAAGGCGAAGGAAGCCCAAAGTTACCTTTAGAAGAAAATACTTATGGTTTTCCTTTCACTACAGAGGTCAGTTAAGTTCCACTGTCTACATTTGCATATAACAAACAAGGTTTGTTACAACAAAAAGTTCAGCTTAGTTGATAAAATTAAAATGACAAGTATTAGAACCTCAGTTGTAAGGGAATATATTTATTGAGCAGTACCATTCTTTCAGTCATATATGACTCTGCAATTGACCATTACTCATTTTATACATTCCTTTTTCCCCGCTCTTCTTTCCTAACCCCTATATTATAGGCAGCAGTGTGCTGTGAGGAAGAAAGGGAAAGCAGCTTTCGTACTGTGAACATAATTGATTCAATAAATAACATGTTAAGATTCCCAGTGCAAAACTCAAGAGTTCTCACATTTGTCAGTTCGTGCTGTATTTAGTAAATGGTGGCAAACTTAATTTAGATGGATGAGCTGTATTAGCCAGTTCTCACTTCCTGTGGAGATGATGAAAACAGAAAAAGGAGCTGCAAGTTCCAATATTTAAAGTTTATAAAGGAGCACTTTGCAAGCCATTCTGAATTTTTAAAATGTGGATCATTTGGGTTATTGGTTTGGAACTGATCCAAAGTTGGCAAGGTAAACACAATTTCCAAATTCTGTTATGAAAAGAAGAATTGAAGGTGTATTGCACTGTTTGAGCTGCCAGTTTTTTTTGTTATATATGCAGATGTTTCTCCTTTACCAGAGAACCTTGAACTACAGCCACTGACATCCCGATCTGAAAACAAACAGAATATAGTAAATACTAGAATCAAACTACCAAATTCTGATTGGTACACTGGTCAAAATTGCAACAAGCTACAGCTCAAGGTTCTAGTTATAACAGAGCTGATAAATCAGTGCAAACAATATATATTTAACTTCCCAGAATTAAAAAAAATGTACAAAGTATGAGCTTTATACATAAAATGCCCAACTCACTCCCTGAAATGTTTGCTGGTTGTGACCAGAAAGACATTCAAAATTACTAGCCAAAAGCCCAAGCAGTCTATTCACGAAATGTTAAGAATCTAAAAGAGAAACTTTTTTAGGAATTTGCAATTTGTCTTATTGCTTAGTTTTCTACGTAGATTTTTTACATTAGTTTCTTTCAAGAGCAGCTTTCCCAAAATCGTAGGTATGGATAGAATTTATAGAATGCCCTGTTGTTTGACTACTTTCCTCAAGACTCTTGTGATTTTTCATGGGTTTCTATTTAACCTGAAAGTTAGCAGATCATCAGTGAAACTTGTAAGAGGTTTAGTGCAGTAGGACTCCAATGAGTGACTCTAATTGTGTTTGCAAGAGATTTGTGATGACACTGGAGTATGCATAGAGTTATTTGTAAAATATTTAGATTTCAAAGTGATCTAGTCTGTGATGTTTTTTTACAGAGTATTTCAATCATGGAGAGACTTCTGCAAGACCAGTTTGGAGGGCCTGTTTTATAATGAAAAATGTGAGTGT
The DNA here is from genome assembly GCF_001527695.2 of Protobothrops mucrosquamatus. Lineage (NCBI taxonomy): Eukaryota > Metazoa > Chordata > Lepidosauria > Squamata > Viperidae > Protobothrops > Protobothrops mucrosquamatus. Next base: position 179,919 of record NW_015387045.1, read on the forward strand.
ATAGATGAACCGTTTTGTTCAATGTAATAATTAACCAAGAAAGTTAAAAAGATTTTATAGCATATTTGATTCTGAGCATATTTGAAAAGTCTAATAACTTGAATTCTGCTTGTACCAGAACTTTCACAAGTTCTTCACGACTTGCTGTATGATAGAGTTAGCCTAAAGTAGTTACAAAAAGAGTGGTGCTTCCTTTGTGTTCCCACGCATGGCGAAGCATCTCATTACAAGGTTTTGTAGAGCCATACTAGGTTTTGCTTGTACTAGGACCAGTACTTGAAGCCTTTGGCTAAATTCTAATAGCAGATTTTGCCACATAAATAGTCTTCTATGGTTGCTGTTATAGCATTGTTTTCTAAACAGTATACACACACACATATGTATGTATGTATGTATGTATGTATGTATCTCCCAGCCATATTTAAATGAGTTGTTCTGAAGTTGGTTGGTACAACATAGAAATAAATAAATAAATAATCCCATGGGCTTTAGGAAAGAGAGCAAATGACTATTGATTGCTTTGTAGTTATTATTTTTTTAAAAGATATTTATTGCAGGGGTTGTTTTTTTTCTTCCAGGAACTAAAGTCTCCATATATCTAAGTTGATACATAGCACTACATCCTTATTTCCAACCTTACATTTTACTGAAGTTAACCCTGTGGGTTGTTTTAATGGAGAAGAAAAGATTGTTAAAGAGAAGAGAAAGATTTGCAGTCTCCCCTAAGTAACACATATGGAATGACATAATTTGAACAATACGTGCTCCAGAACAAAATATTTATTTTGAAAAATGCATCACCGTGTACTTGTTCTCTGATTTCAAAGATGTAAATATTTATAAGAAACCATCCATTTGAAAAATAACTCCCAGATCTTTGGTTCTAAGGAAAAGCTTACTAGCCAAAAGGAATAAGCTTTTCTTGTATTTGAATATGCATAATTTTGTTTGGCAGAATGTATTACATGGAAACTGGGAGAATTAAGAGATGATGTGAATTTATACTATATGATCACATAAAGACTAAGAATTTAGTTTTTTTTTAAAATATTCATTATTCTTCTATAATACAAAAATGGTAAACATACACAAATGCTATTAATATATTTTGGATTACCAATATAACTCTGTAAACTGTGAACCATTCCAAAACTTAGGGTTTTTCAATAGTATCTATCTTAATATAGAATGGCAAACTATTTTTATATAGTAAAAGGTTTTCAGTGATTGTGTTTAATTACTTCACTTAAAGTACTGTGGGATGAAATGGAAGTTTAACTTGAGGAGTCCTATTATAACTGCACATATGAGCCAGCAATGTGCAGCAGCAGCCAAAAAAGCTAATATAATCCTGGGTTGTATAAATAGAGAAATAGAATCAAGATCACACGAAGTATTAGTACTGCTTTATAAAACCCTAGTGAGGCCACACCTGGAATACTGCAACCAATTTTGGTCACCATACTACAAAAAATATGTTGAGACCTTGGAAAAAGTTCAGAGAAGAGCAACTAAGATGATCCAACGCCTGGAGACTAAAACATATGAAGAACGGCTGCAGGACTTGGGTTTGGCTAGTCTAAAGAAAAGAAGAAACAGGGGCAACATGATAACAGTATTCCAGTGTTTGAGACGCTGCCACAAAGAAGAGGGTGTCAAATTATTCTCCAAAGCACCAGAGGGCAGGACAAGAAACAATGGTTGGAAATTGATCAAAGAAAGAAGTAACCTGGAATTAAGGAGGAAGTTTCTAACAGTGAGGACAATTAACCAGTTGGAACAGCTTGCCTTTAGAAATTGTGGGCGCTCCATTTATGGAGGTTTTTAAGAAGAGACTGGACAGTCACTTGTCTGAGATGGTGTAGGTTCTCCTGCGTGAGCAGGGGACTGTACTAGAAGACCTCCAAAGTCTCTTCCAGTTCTATTCTATTCTATTCTATTCTATTCTATTCTATTCTATTCTATTCTATTCTATTCTATTCTATTCTATTCTATTCTATTGTTGCTTTTCAAATTGTGGGTATAAACAGTCTCTTTGAAGTGAGAAATGTATTTGATAAAAATAAACAGAGATCAAGGTCACAAGATTCTAATGGATTTTAAAATTCTTTGTAGCCTAGTGAGGATATCAGGCTTTAATAAGCATTGACATATCTACATATATTCTACATACTTTTTTTCACTATTGGGACATCAAGTAGCTGAAGTGCCAAGAGGTAGTTAATATATCTACCCAGAACTAGCAAATTAAATGCATTAAATAAACTTTATCAACATCAAAGAGAGATTTGGGTGACGCTTAGATAAATATTTGAGTTTCAAATTATTTAACTTTTGATTAAATAAAATTATGTTCTGGAGAAATAGAGATATTGTTCCAACTTGCACTTTTATGATGAAGATTGCTGGAATGAGCTGGAGTGAATTTACATTTACTAAGCACAGCAGTTCCACTGGGTCATTTTAAATTTCTTTCAGCAATGAGATGGTCTAACCATTTGAACAGCTGTTGGACAGCTGGCTAATGGCCCCAAAAGTGTGCCAACTGACTGCTGCTTCCCTATACTTTTTCCTCTCTTTTATTAAACATGTTGAAAGTTGGATGGATGTTCCCAGCAATATGAATATTGAGCAACGGTGGAGACAATCCTTTCCTGCTGTGTTTGAATTTTGCCCTCATTTTTCCATATGTGAACGAAACATTCACATAGGGAGAATGCAAAAAGATGAAAATTAATGTGCATTTTAATTGTTACAAAGGCAGGATTGATATATGAATGTTGCTCTTGCAGTTTATTTAAATGCTGAAGACCAACAAAACTCCCACCTAAAAATACATACATTATTATCTTAGAACATAATAGAAGTAGTATTGAACCCCCAAGGAAGTTGTTAAGAATTATTTTGTTAGATGGATGTAAAAATGCATCATTATTGAATCAAACGTTTTCGATGTTATCATTTTACAATTATGGTAACATACCAATTAGCAGGTGCTTCATTAATAGCTAGATGTGTATCAGTCAGTGCTAGTAGGGCTAACCCAGTTATGGGCTGTATTAAAATAAGCATTGCATCAAATACATTTGAAGATGTTATTCCCCTCTAATCTATCACACCTGGAACATAGTGAATGATTCTGGGTATTGCATTTCCAGAAGGATTGACAAATTAAAATAAGTTCAGAGGAGGGGAAGAATATTGATACAGATACATGACATGCCCTGTGAGGACAGCTAAAAGAACTTGGGATGATCAGATTGGAGAAAAGACTGAGGGAAGATATCTCAGGGTTCAGGTACATAAAAGGGTGCCCTAGAGAAAATGGTCAGGAAACAAGGTCCAGAAATAATACCCAATGAACAATAAATGAATACATACAAATGATGGGTATAAATGTGGGAGTCTGGATGGGAAACAGCAGGCTTCAACTGAACCTGATAAGACCAAATGGCTTTGGATTTTAGGGTCTTCTGGATCTGGGACTTTAATGGGGAGTTTCACTGCCCCAATCAGATCTGGCACGCAACTTGGAGGTCCTACTGAACTCATATGACTTCTGCTCATAGAGCAGATGCCAACTATGGCGGGAAGACCTTGTGCTAGTTGTGCCCTGGATGAGGCTCTGCTTGCAGTTACTCATGCCCAGGTCACCTTCCAAATGGACAGTTGTAATGTACTCTATATGAGGCTGCTCTTGAACAGCATCCAGAAGCTTCAGCTGCCAGAAAAGCACAGTTATGCATGCCCCTAGAATGGCATACATTCAACCTCTGCTCTGTGCGCTGCCTTGATTGTTGATTTGCTTCTGTTTCAATTCAAGGTGCTGGTTTTGATCTTTAAAGCCCTACAAGGCATGGGATCAGGTTATTTGAGGGACTACCTTTCCCTGGATACTTCTACTCATCCCATCAGGTCCAGCAGGAGGAGTGTGTATGAGTCCTATCTACTGAAGAATTTCATCTAATGGTATCTGGGAGGTGGGCCTTTTCTGCCACAGAACCTGCCCTTTGCAACATCATTGCCTCTCACCCCCTCCCACTTCCCATGATGAGATTAGTCCTGACTCTATAGGTATTTAGGAACTCCCTGAAAACAGTTCTTCCACCTGGCTTGGGGATGCCATGGAAATGGGGAGCCCAGGAAATTGTAGCCCTGTGTGTTGGGATGCTGGTTCATTCTCCTTATTTATATTGTTTAATTCTTTTATCTGTTTTAACTGGTATCTCCATTAGATGTTCTAATTGGTTGTTTTATTGTACACTACCTAGAATCATGTTTGTGAGATCAAACTTGTGAGATCATGTTTATATAAATCAAATAAACAAGCTCAACTAACTGGATTTCTTCCCCCCCCCCTTCCATTTAATTATGCTGATTGTCCCTGCTGTTTTGTGGGCAAGGTTTTTTAAAAGTGGTTTGCCATTGCCTTCTTAGGGCTGAGAGAAAGTGATTCTAGGATTCTAATGTTCTATGTGAAAAGTTGTTCTTCAAAATTCTATCTAATGATCTCACTATAGTATAATTCTTGCCAAAGAACAAACTTCTGTTCTTAAGCAGAGAGCTTTCACACCATAGACAAAATCCCAACTCCTGGGCCAACTAAGCAGACTAAAGCTCCAGTATCTACTCTAATTGCAGCATCTAATTTAATATTAATATAGGATAATTGTATCTGTTAAATCTTACAGATTGGTTGCAATAGATTACCAAGAGTCTTAGGCCTATGGTTTCATCTTGTAATAGACCATTCAGTATTTCAAATAGTTTATTTTACTGTGTTGTTGGATATGCTCTTTTGCTAGCCCATTAGAATAAGCTGAAATGTAGCCTCTCACCTTTGTTTAATCATAGGATAGTCAATATCAATTTACTTTTTTAACTCTTCAGATTATCAAGGAACTAACAGCCGTTTCCCTTGGTGGAGGGTTATCAGGAGGAATATTGACTTCCTGGATAGGTGATGGTGGGTCTAAATCAGAGCAAGTGAGGATCTATCTGCCTATAGTGATGGCTCCATATAATATTTCCCACCTATAGATAACTTCCCTGCTTAACATGAAAAGAGAACATAGAATAAATAATGTTCTGTAACATAGGAAGACTCAGAAGAGACAGTCCACTTCCATTTAAGTGGTCAGGCCAGAAATTAATGACAACTGTGAAATCATGAACAATTTCTGACAGGGAATAGAACAACCAGCTGAGAGGATTTTGGCAGTTCCCAAAATTGCCTGTGTTAGATCTGATAAGTTTATTATGCACCAATGTATTTTTTAAAAAGTTACAAAAAAGTAAGCAATTTACATGGCTGCCTGTATTATTTAAAATCCAGAAGAGACTGAATAGGATAACTTGTTGTTGGAGAAAATACAGATTTGATTTCTGTTTGTTTAATTGATAATGGATTCATTTTTGTTCCATAATAGTTGCACTTTTGTGAAACATTCTTATATGGCATTTTTTTATCTCCCTGAATCTTTCCTATACTGATTGAAACTGGTTTCTTAATAGTTTTTATTTTATTGTTTCCTTTTTCTCAAAGAGGCTATTAGAGGAAATATAAACAGTGAGTAAGATGAATCATATTAAGCTAGAATCTTTCTGATTCTAGGGATTGAGTTTATTATTTGACCCTATAAGGGTATTTTCCTCTATAAAAGAAATATATTGCCTAGTTAGTTGATACCACTATGCTATTGATGTTTTAGACTTCAAAGAAGTCCAGTCTGTCTTTCATAAATAACTCCCAACACAGCCCCTTTTTCAATCCTTTCTCCAAGTGGATACTTCATGCGTGAAAAGAATGACCTTTTACTGTCTGAAGGATAACACCAATATATATAAAACTCAACAAACAGCTTTTCTAAGACCCACCTGCCCATCACAATCATCTCAAAATGTCCTCTGTGTAGCGCCTTCTGTGCATTCTACCTCTTGAGAAGAGGGATGGCTAGCAAAATAGTTTGCCAAAATTGAAAGGGATTGAGACCTTCCTCATAGTAGTTGTTACTATCATAGTGAGCCTCAATTGTATGGTATGTGGCCCCATGAGGTGAGTTGAACATGTTATGTGTACCCATAATAGCCTAAGCATGGAAATCACAGGGGTGCCAACACACTATCAAAATCAGTATCAAAAATGATTAACTGTTGAAGACGTTTGGCAATTACATGCTTGTTTGTAGTTTAATCCTTGGCTTAAACTTAAATGGTTGGGTATCTTTGTAGAATATAACATTCAATTATTTTAAATTCAAAATAACAATGTTTTAGCACCTGGGATATTTGAATGGAACTGTATTCATTAATTTGGTCATGCACACATGCTTATAATATTTGCTCTGTTCTAGAAAGCAAAACTAGCTTTTTTTCTAGTGATACAAATATTAAACTGAAATAATAGTTTGCAAATTTAATTCTCAAATCATTTTCAATATACTTACATTAGTCATTTTTTTCATTTATTGTAGAGCTTGCTTCTCAGTTTATGTTTGCTGAAAATCAATTATTAAAGAGTGACTAATGGAATAATAAATATTTTTACATCTATTTCTCTAATAGATGTGCAATTTGATTTTAAAATCCTTCATAATATTCATAATGTTTGCCCTTCAAATAATCTATTGATATTCTATAAACTTTTTTGCTAAAATGTGTAACACCCATAAAAATGACATGCCAAACTGAGTTCTAAAATGAGTTGTTTAGAAATTATAAGCAAACAGCATAAAAAAAATGACTCCTTAGCAAATATTTGGAGGAATAACAAACTGTCCACAACTTTAATTTCTAAAGGTTATAGACTAGAATATATTAGAATAATAGAATCTATAAGTTGAAGGGTTCTCACAATTTTTCTTGTTGAGCCTTCTGTTCATAGCTAATATCCACTAAACTCTCTCCTATAGGCAGTCATCTTTGAAAATCTTCTTCAGTGAGACATTTATTACAGTTTTAGGCAGATTGTTTCACTATTTAGTAGCTCTTAATATCAGGTTTCTTGTGATATTCAGACTGATTTTTTTTCTTTTAGTCACAAATTGCCGGCCCCTTTTTTTGTTCTGTTTCAGAAAAGAACGGGCCCATGTTTTAGAAGATAGTTTTTTAGAAATGTGTGGGCTGCTACCATATGTCTCCTTAGTCTTCTGCTTTGCAAGATAAACATGATGCTGCTGATGTCCTATCATGGTCAGTTCCTTTCATTCTTTTAGGCCCTTTGTTGTGGTAGCTCTGTTTGATCCAACTTCAACTTCTCCGTGTCTCTTTTAAGATAAAATTGTTTAAACTTGGACACATAATTTCAAGTGAATATAGAAGCAATACTTTTGTTATTGCAACCCAAATTTCCACTGGCCTATTTAGCTCCAGCATCATAGTTCTTGGTCACACTTACGTTGGTTGGCTGACTGGCCGTACTCAGCATGTGGTCCTCAATGGAACTGCATCTATATGGAGGGAAGTGTGTAGTGGGGTGCCCCAGGGCTCTGTTCTGGGCCCAGTGCTCTTCAACAGCTTCATCAATGATTTGGATGAGGGGATAGATGGGGAACTCATCAAATTTGCAGACGACACCAAGCTGGCAGGAATAGCCAACACTCCAGAAGATAGGCTTAAGATACAGAAGGTTCTTGACAGACTTGAACATTGGGCACTATCTAATAAAATGAAATTCAGTGGTGAAAAAAAGTAAGGTTCTACATTTAGGCAAGAAAAACCAAATGCACAGATATAGTATAGGTCAGGGGTAGGCAATCTTGGCTCTTTTATGACTCGTGGACTTCAACTCCCATAATTCCTGAGCCAGCCATGCCTACCCCTGGTATAGGTGGTACTCAATAGTAATAACTGTGAGAGGGATCTTGGAGTCCTAGTGGATAATCACTTAAATAGGAGCCAGTAGTGTGTTGCAGCTGCCAAAAAAGCCAACATAGTGCTAGGCTGCATTAACAGAGGGATAGAATCAAGATCACATGAAGTGTTAATACCACTTTACAATGCCTTGGTAAGGCCACACTTGGAATACTGCATCCAGTTTTGGTCACCACAATGTAAAAAAGATGTTGAGACTTGAAAGAGTACAGAGAAGAGCAACAAAGATGATCAGGAGACTGGAGGCAAAAACATAAGAAACGGTTGCTGGAATTGGTTATGTCTAGTCCAGGGGTAGGCAACCTCGGCTCTTTTATGACTCATGGACTTCAACTCCCAGCATAGCTGACTCAGGAATTCTGGGAGTTGAAGTCCATGAGTCATAAAAGAGCCGAGGTTGCCTACCCCTGGTCTAGTCTAATGAAGAGAAGGACTAGGGGAAACATGATAGCAGTGTTCCAATATCTCAAGGGTTGCCACAAAGAAGAAGGAGTCAAACTATTCTCCAAAGCACCTGAAAGCAGGACAAGAAGAAACAGATGGAAACTAACCAAAGAGAGAAGCTACCTAGAACTAAGGAGAAACTTCCTGACAGTTAGAACAATTAATCAGTGGAACATTATCATTATTATCATTATTACCATTATCATTATTATTATGTGACTGACTACAAGTACTAGTCAATCACCACATGAGTTTGTCCAAGAAGGGTGATGCTGGAGCTAAATAAGCCAGTACTTGTAGCTATTAGTACTTGTAGTCAGACACCATATTCTCCCTCACACTGCCTTAGGCCAGGTTTCCAGAATTCTGCATCTTGCATCCAGTGGTGTGCCAGAGCTAGCTCTTTTTGACTCAAGAACACTGATTATTGGATTTTCACACTAGAACAAGAATGGGTGTAGAACCCCTATCCCACCCATGTCAGATGTCATTCAAAAGTCTGACCAATGCCATTTCTCTAACCCTGACAATAAAAGCTCCAGATAATCTACTTTATCCAGGGGGCAGTGAAATTGTTTTTTATCTACTATTTCAGCTACTTTCTTCTGAAAGGGAGGTTAAATACTAGATGAAAATTGTCTGGTATAGTGGGGTCACTGATGACTTCTTGAGGAGGGGGTGAAGCAAGGTCTCTTTAAGAGTAACGAAACAAACTCCCTAACTCAAGAATTTACATCCACTAGAACTCACTCGTGATACACCCAGGTCACCTTAACAATCCAGGAGAGCATAGATCTAAAGAGCAGATAGCTGAACTCACAGTCCTAAGGTGTAAACAGCTGTCTCTTTTGTGTCTGATCAGAGATCTACAGCTTTGGTTAGTTTTGGTTAGCTTACGTTGCACTTTGCTTTCCGAAACATTCTGCTGTCACCAGTTTGATTATATCCCTCAACCATCTCTTCCTCAAAACATATGCAACAACACACAAGGAGCTGATAGGGCCCAACTCTCTTTGTGCTTTGTTCCCAGGCCTCTTGGAGGGGTTTCATTGAAGCAATCGTAGAGTAACATTGCTTCATTCTTACCAGCATCCTTAAATTAAAGGAAAAGGCATGGTTTTATTTTTTTGGGTGCTGCTTTATTTTTACAAAGTTACATTCAGCAGAAAGTTGGAAAGGAAAAAGCTTTTAACCTTTGGAGACCATTTGCATTAGTGTGGTGGCATTCGAACAGGACAAATGCCACATTTGGAAGACTCCTGCTGTTGCCCACTCTTATCTCTGTGTCTCTTCAGCGATCAAGAAATCTAATAGCAACCCATGAAAAGCTGTCTCAAGGAGCGATAGGCTGTTTTGGTTTTCCATTTATTTATTTATTTATTTATTTATTTATTTATTTATTCATTCATTCATTCATTCATTCATTCATTCATTCATTCATTCATTCATTCATTTATTTATTTATTTATTTATTTATTTATTTATTTATTTATTTATGAGCAAAGAGCTCAGCTGGTGACAAATTGCTCCCAGGACAGCAGCTACTGTATTAAAAAAATAAGACATGACTGTGTTCATTTATTGCAAATAAAGGATGGAACTTGTAGCCCTCCAGATAATCTTGGGATTCCAACTCCCTTCATCTCAAACCCCCATTGTCAATGCTTGGAGATGATCAGAGTTGTAATCCAACAATGTAAGAGGAGAGCTGAGCCAGACAAGGCCAGCGACCAGAGGGGGCGCCAGACACACCAGGAGGAAACGGAGGAAAGCCAATTCACCAGAGGACAGTGGAGGTGCCTGGGTGAGTGGCCAGAATAGGCTGACGGCCAGAGCGAGGGGCAGAGCGAGAGACTCTGAGACATTAAATCAATGACGGAGAGCGGAAAGACTGCAAATTGCCTGGGAGAAAGGGACAGCGAACCGGACATTTGTGGCCCTTTCAGGGGTAGCATTATTGACTGAAACTTTATAATGAGCTAGAGGAAATGATGGCGAAAAAGATGGTTTCAATTTTTTTTATTCAAATTTATCTAATTTTGCACTTCTTTTAGTCCACAAAACATGGACCATAATTCAGGGTTATATTTCATAAGGATCCTGAATGTGAGAATGGAATCCTCCAATTTAATTTAAAATGCATACATTAGGCAGTCTACATTAAGAAAAATAAAAGGTTGACTGTTTCCCCCCCCCAAAAAAATATAAAACTGCAGTAAGGGAAAATTGCTTACAAAAATGAAAAGAGTAGGCAACCTTTAAAAAATGCATATGAGGAGACATTTGCAAAAATATTCATAGAAGTTTGAACTTTTTAAAAAAGGATTAGTGCAGAACGAAATAATGCAGAAATAGAACAAATTATAAATAAAAATGGAGAAATAAGAAGACAGCACTGACAGATTTTCCTATCCTTAGTTAAAAGATCCATGGTCAGCAATTTATCTCCTCTCATTTTTGGCAACTCTAATCTGGCTATAGATTCAAAAATAACAATTGGTGTTAGTAATTATATTAGGAGAATATCAGACATTTTCAAAACTGAGTCACAACTCTCATACAAAGTTGTAATTGTTCTATACCTTTAGCTGTTTCATCTAAAATTCTTAGTTGTTTAATACAGTGTCTCTGTTTACTATGGAGCTAAAGGTATTGTTAACCATGACTTCTATTCAATTTTCCTTTGTTATGCATTTTATTTAAATGCAAGTTTTATGCTTTTTAAATAAGTGTATATTCACTTTTACAAATTGGTCTGAGTATTATCTATAGCGGTTGACGTCAGTAATTCATGCCATCCATTTTATGTAGGAATGAATTTGTAATCTAATGGTAACCTAGAATCCCTTTGTAATCATTATTTTATTTGCAATATTCAAGTGAAACACAATGCAAGTAAATAGATTTCTGCAACAGGAAATTCAACTGCTAATCCTGTTTTAAATTTTCCCAGATAACATGTATCCTTCTCCTTCAATCCCAAAAGTATTTAATCTTCTGGCTGTCCTGGTTCAAAACTTGTAACTGTTTTCTTCTCTTAAACATTTTTGCATAGCATGTATACCTCTTCCTATAAGAATTATTAAACATTCTAATATATAACTGGCTTAAACACCAGCCATTCCTAAACAGTACTTTTTAATAACCCTTCATCTTTAACAAATAACTAAATCATTGTCAATCATATTCAGAGAAAAATAATTTGTCCCTAAAAATAGCTTTTCAAATACTCTTAGTTGCAAAGCTCTCTAAGAGAAGGAAAACCCAATAAAATTAAGAATATTTATCTACATATACCATGTTTGTTATTATTATTATTATTTTACAATGCTTCAGTGCCCCATCCTGGGAAAGGCATATATGTGAAGACATTTTGCCCTCAAATTGTGAAGTTTGCCAGCTCATTTTGCTGTTAGAACGTCTGAGTCTCTGAACTATTGCCAGTGTTAACACCACAACAATTAGTAGACTTGCTGCCAAATTACTATTAGATCTGGACTATAGTCTTCCATACTGTGTGTGTATGTGTATGTGTATGTGTGTGTGAGGGTGCAATGGTTCAGCGGTTAAAGATATTGAACTTGTCAACTGGAAAGTTGACAACTTGGGTTTGAGGCCTGAGAGCTGCACAATGCGGTGAGCTCCCATTACTTGCCCCAGCTCCTGCCATGCAAATGCGAGTAAATCAAGAGGTACCACTTTGGTGGGAAGTTAACAGCATTCAGTGAGCCTCAGCATATAGTCATGCTGGCAGCATGACTACGGAAGTGTCTTCAGACAATCCTGGCTCCCTCAGCTAAGAAATGGAGATGAGCACCACTCCCTAGAGCAGACATGTCAAACTCGCGACGTCACTTGACGTCACCCAATATATCGGATGGTTTTGCCATTGCCGGCAATGGAGAGGGTGCGGCTTCCGGATGACGCGTCCGGCCTGTGGGCCGGCAGTTTGACACCCCTGCCCTAGATCAGACACAACTGGATGGGAAAACTTTATTTTTACCTTTATAGTTTTCCATGGAGTATAAGATATGTAGAACCATAGCAGGCTTCTTTCTATTGGATAAAAATTCAAAGCTGACCCACACAATAGCCAAGAGCCCACTTTAAGAAATGTTTGATGGCAATAAAAGCAGTTTATTTTTTCATATTGTTTTCTAATGCTTCAAGATAATGTTGTCCTCTGAGTTTGAGTGACATATTATGACACTATTATGCTCAGATCTCCAGATTAGTAAAGAGGAATTTTGTGATATCTATTGTCAACATACCATTTTTTAAAAAACAAAAATAATTACCTGAATTTATCTGAGTTCTATTAAAGAAAATAAATATTTGTTGTCTGGGCAAAAGTCACCATTTTCACACTTGAAAATGACAGCATTTATTTTCTATTCTGGTATTATTTAGTCAGAGGAATTGGCAGCACAAATCTTATTTAGCAACAATCCAATTTAAAGCTACATTTCTGAACTATTATACGTTTAAAATCTTCCCCAATCAAAAATTATTAACCTTTTGCATTAACGGTACCTAATAAATCTTCCTCTTTAAAAGTGCACTTGATTTCTGACACTTTTCTGATGTATCTGTCTCTCTCCATTTAATATTTCATGGGAGAAAAAACATTGATATTATTTTTCAAAATGTGGCTTTCCAAACTCAGCTGCATGTACAGTAATATATTTCTATCTCAATTACTACTTGCTAAATTCAGTTTTGGCTTGATATGGAGTGGGTTCAGCTAATGGATTTTGGACACATTAATCTGCTCCCACATTCAACCATGAGAACGTGCCCTTCAATTCTTCTCAGCTCTTTCCCCAAACAGCAATATCCATAAGACACTTCTCCATAGAGGTGTCTGCAGCAGTGGTCACTGGATTCAAAATAGCAGGCAGAACCACAGGATTCATGCCTCTCCCCCCTTTTTAAAATTTGTCCCATACACTGCCTGCATATAAAAGGAGCAGTTTCCCTGTGTGAAAGTCAACCTTGGAAGTTGGTAGTGAATCAGGAGAAGGCATCTAATCCTCGAATCTTCTCTTCAAAGCTAGAGATACTCTCTGATCTGATTGGTGCATTCACCTATGGCTCTTAACACTCTTTCCCAAAGACCAGATACCGCAGCCTGAGATAACTTCATTACTTTTTGAAAACACCTGCCATTGTTTCTTTTTTGAGCTTAGCTTCTGAAATGACAATGTTTGCTAAATTGTCAGAACAGATGGTGAAAAAAATATTAGGAAAATTAGCCAAATCCATTAATACCATACAGATGTCTTTGTTCTATTATGATGTATTTTTGTCAAAACTAGAAGACATTGAACAAAAGGTGTTGGTTTTTTTTTTTATGTTTCCCTTTAAAGCTGAAAAACACTTTGAATACTTTATGAGACTTCTCAAACTTGGCATTGTTTTATGTGTCAGGAATCTTTAATTTGGACACTTATAGAAGTGGATACACAAAAGACTTTTTCTTATAGAAATGACCTGTTGTAGCATATTTTATTATAGTGGCATAATATGAGCTAGTTCCTTTCATTTATAATTATTTTATTTATTAAGGCAACAGAGTAAGAAACAGGACCATTATCTCAAATTTGTCTCTTCTAAATCAAACATATTCAATTCAGCTAAGGATTCCAGCAATGACCTATCCAATGTTTATAAATCAATGTCTATATCTTTACCGTCCAGTCATTGTAAAATGATTGTAAGAGCCTGTCTTCTCTTTTTTCATTTCTTACTCCCCACTTAAGTTTATCTTGTCCAACTTGTAATGGCCTTAGCAGGATTCCTGCAAGGTTGCATTTCAGACATTAGTCTCTTCATATAACTGGCCTCACAGGCAATCAATTCATCTTCAGAAGGCTATTTGTATTATTATTCTTAGCAATTAATGGTCCAAATGAAAAAAAGTTCATTCTACGAGCAAAGGTGGAAAATTCACTGATTTCAGGGCAAAGAAAGGATGTGGCTATTGTATCTGCGATCTATGTATGGATACTGGGCAGAGGAGCATTTTTTGCATCATCTTGAAAGATAAGCTATTTCCAAAATGTGTCCTTAAATATGCACTTAAAAAAATCATAAGAGGATGTTCATAGTCTTCTGTCTGTCTCAGTACACAATGAAGGATTTGCAACACAGTATATACCCGCAGCATCCTGATCTATCTTGTGTATCCAGTCTCTATTTTTGTAGTTGTTTTTGAGGATGGACGATTGGAACTTTAAAATACACCAAAAGAAATGAAGTTTTTCCCAACTTCAGAAAGAAATTTGTTTTTATATTTGAAGTAAACATAGTAACTACAGTTTTAATAAGGACAGATGCATGAACAGGCCAATAAATTGGTATGTAGGTATGTAGGTAGGTAGAGATAGCCAGTTTGATGTAGTGTTAATGATATTTGACTAAAAACTGGGAAATCATGAGTTCTAATCCTTTTGGCATTCAATCCACCTTACAAGAGCATTGTGTGCACTGCCTTGAATTGTACAAATTAAAGGTGGTATATAAATCTAATAAATAATAATTAGATTTATAGCAGGCAGGCAGATGACAAATTTCAGCTCTTAGAGTTCATAGAAAAAATGGTTTAAATATAGTTTTAAACTAATATAGCAAGTAGAGAGTTTCTGATTTATCAAAGTTTCAGCTGATTGCCAATTAGATTATGCTGTTGCTAGCATCTATTTTTTTTCCTTTGTAATTGTATAATATGACTGTGCCTCTTAAAAGCCGATGTGTCTCTATTAGCTTTTCCCTTAATTAATTCTTGAACATTTTTTCCCTGTCACTAACATTTAACTTAACTGTAGATTATGAATCTCTGGATCTCATAATCGCTTTTGAAGCAGCCCAGTTATGTTCTCTGAAGATATTTTGCAGTAACAGCATTGCATGCCACAATGTTCTTCTGCCTGTATCAGCCAGTAACTTTAACCATCATTACTCATTGGTTCTTTCACAAAATTATTGATAATACAAGACAGGTTCATTTTCAACTCAGTGGTATCTTACGGAATGAGTTTTTCATCCAGATAAGTGTATAAAACGATTACAGCCAGAGATACCATGGAAGTCTTTATGCCAATCTCACAAACCCAACTAAAATTGATTTTGATGAACTGTCAGAGATGATTAATATAGCCATGGTTTGGGTAGTAGTGAGAGAGTTGTGATCAAAAGATCAAAGCAGCTGGATCTTGGGAAAGCTTTCATTATCCTTTAAAACATTTTTTTATTTCTTATATACTTCTTTTCAAACCCTGTTAGGAATCATATTCTTAGGTGTGTGTATGTGTGCGAGTCGATTAAGAGTTTCAGAACACTGCTGTGTGGAAACAATTCTAATAATAGCTAAACTGACAAGTGAACAAAATACATACAGTAAAGAGAACATTTTTATTAATTAACTTTTGTTCCACAATGTGTGCAAGACTTTTTATAGTTCCCAGTTTTGTTTCTGCAGAACTGGAAAGCTGGCCTGGGGAAAAAAATGGCTCAAAGCAACAGAGCATGAGGAGGTCAGTCTAAGGCAGATGGTGCTCACCCCCACATGCTCAGTTTAGCACAAAAAGTTAATGCCTTTGCTTTAGAGCAAAGTTGGCAACCACCAATATGCATGTGGCTGGTTTGGTGCAGTCCTTAAATCTTGGTATTGTGGGTCTTCTCACCTACATCATTATTAGCAATGGACTGGGTCCTCCAAAAATCTGATAACATATCTACGTATAATTATTATTTTGAGAGCCAATGTAGGATAATGGTTGAAGTCTTAACCTAGTTGTGGGGAAGTAACTTGCATTCAGGTGAAACCTCAGATATGAAAACTCCAAGATGAAATTGTTCTGTCCCTCTCAGCCCAATCTATCTCACAGAGTTTGTGTGTGTACATGTGTACATGTGTCAGTACAGAAGGGGGCATAGAGTGAAAAGTGCTGTGGTTATTGCCACAATCACTTCTTGTTCTCAACACTACTCAGCATTTGCTCCCCTGCATGTTGTCCAGATGATTCACAGGATTGGGAAAGGTAGATACTCTGTAGATGAGAATGGCATGCACATTGCCATGAATAGATGCAGATAGTTTTGACTAGTTCCCCCTGTCTAATCTTCTTTTTATCCTTTACCAGCTGCATTCCATCAGCATTCAATCATGTATCACCTCATCTGTCCTTTTGTGGACTTGCTAGATTGCTGGGTCAATCGTGCCTTGCTGCATGGCAGTTATCTTTCTTATTTCTGGAAGTTTCAGAATAATTTTCCATACTCCCCAAAATAAGGTCTTGGTTCAGTACACTGCTGACCTCTCTACATGTTACAGTTTAGTCATTTTGCTCAATCTACTCCCAACATTTTAGTTCTTGCAATATTAGTGTGAATAACAATAGTTACAAAGAACAATTTCTGTCAAGTGGAGGTGCGATCTCTTCTTCATTATCTCCTTTATCCAGACACATAGTTTCTATCTGAAGCTATTATAAGAATTTGAGTTTAATGTTTTACCATTATTTTGTAAACCTTGGTTTGAGTTCATGGATTACCATGGGAAAAAGTTGCTTTGTCAAAATAACATTTCATCATGATATAGACAGTGTTGTGTTCCTTGTATTCCCCCCCTTAATCCCCTATGCATATCCTGATCACCCATTAAGGGTGATTGCCCTTCACCATTGATCGCCCATTAAGGGTGATTGCCTTCTCCATCTGCATGCAGTTTCATGCCCGTTGCTGGTTGGCTAACTAGCAACGGGGTCTCCGTTGCTGGTTGGCTAACTAGCAACGGGGTCTTGCAGCCAATGGAACTGTGTGATTACAAGCCAGGGGAATCCCATAAAAGAGGGCTCCCCTGGCCCAGAGAACCAGTCCGGATTCACTTGATGCCTTGCCAATAAACCGAGAGCTGACTGTCACTCGACTCGTGTCTTACTGCCTGCGCGATCTAACACTGGCGACGAAGGTGGGATCCCAGTAAGACTGCACGACAAGGGCAACCTCGTGGCAAGCAATCTACTTCGAAGCAAGAGCTCCTCCACGCAGCCTTCCGAAGCAAGAAACTATNAGACAGGATCACTTTTTAAAAGTTGTATGTGAAAAAGCACACATAAAAGGAGCACCTGTTTTCAAGGAACTTAAGGAATACTTCTATCTATATACCCTCAATTGTTGAGAAATATTTGACAAAAAAATTGGACAATCACTTAAATATGAGCCAGCAGTGTGCTGCAGCTGCCAAAAAAGCCAACACAGTTCTAGACTGCATTAACAGAGGGATCAAGATCACATGAAGTGTTAATTCTTATTTTTAAAAGATGAACTTTTGTCTTAAGCTCCTATTTCAACTTACTACTACTACCACTGCTGCTACCATTTTCATATTGCAAAAATGAATAAATTGGAGGGGAAAACATCAGTGAGTTCTGCACAACAGTGCCCAAGACAACTCCCTTTGTGCTACAGTTGCCAAAATGCTGTTTGAAGATCAAATGGGATTCTAGGTTGCATGTGAATCACCAAGTGCAGTCAATTACATTGCCAGACTTTCCCACTGATGCCTACAGACTGGCTATTTCAGAGCTTGATCCCCAAAGGGAAGAATAGGTTAATTGAAAAAGTGATTTGGTTCTCATTTAAATTTAAATTTCTTTTTAAAAACTCCAGTACATATTTATGAGCCAGGTGAACATGGCACAGATTCTCATTCTTGGTTCAGATCCTGAATTTGTACATACATAATAGAAAACCTAACTTTCTTTGTTTCCATTATCAGAAACCTGGGAAAAAGTATTTAATCATCAAGAATGTATTATTAGAGCCCGTTTGATGGTTAAGGAACATTAGAAACTATAAGATGTTCTTAGTCCTGCCTAATTTGTGACTAAGCTAAAAATACTTTTTCCAACACCACAATGGAAGCAACCGCATTATTTCTTTTTCAAGTACTGAATAAAGAGCATAATTTTCTGATGAAAGTGTCCAGTTCCAGTCCATCTTGATTCCTGATGCTCAGTTGTCAATGTGGATTGATTAATTTCATCTTTCACTCTGTTGACCTTCCCCATGTTCATGTTCCCTACATTCCATGTTCCCACAATTTTGTCTTTGCAATTTAGGATTTTATTTTCATGCATGGCAACGTTAGCCATTAGACATCCCAAAAGCTTTTACCTAGCTCTATCACAAATGCCATTAGTATTTCAAAAGACCCTCAGCTCTTCCTCACTTGCATTCTGAGTGCCATCTAACCAGAGGGACTCACAACTGGGCACAATATCATCAATCTCTTTATTTTGTCTCTCCATGTGGGTTTTTGGGTAAAATACAGGAATGGTTTACCATTACCTTTCCCCATACAGTATAAAAGGGGAATCTGCTATTTTCACTACAGTGATCATCTACTTCTAGCATCCTAGATCTCTGCTGCCCAATTCAGGCCCCTGTTTGCTTTAGCTGGGCAGCTGGGGTGACCTTCACACCTTGAGGGATCCTGCTGGAAGTATATACTCATTGCTGTACACACCTGGCATTTTTCTCTTGTCATTCCCAAGAATAACACACAAGCTCCTTCCCACAATAAAGCAACATAGCCATATTTAAGGTGATTGCTTAAGATTAATACATTATATTAGACAGATTGGCAAAGATAGAAAGGAACCAACCCTTTATGCTTGCTTTACAAGCTATAAGAGGTTTTTAACGATGTAAATGTTGGTATTCACTTACCACTGATTTTAAATATCTGAGTTTATAAATCTTATTCAGCAATATCTCCCTAGATAGAGAATTGCTAATAATGTGAACATGTCATTGCAGTTTGGGAAAGTTTTATTTTAGCAGGAGCAATAAAAAAACAACTGGGAAGAACCATGCGGGAGAGAAAATGAAATGTGTTCAGCCTCCAAACAGTAGACAGAAATTGAATGACTGTATCAAAGTGCCTATCTTCCACTCAGAAATGTGTTTTAGATAGTTTGCTGGCCAGAATGACAAAGGCTACAGTTTCCAAATCAATTATCCTAGAAAAAAAGTCCCATTGACTCTCTGTGAGATTGTTTCAAAATAAGGTGACTGACCAGCATCAGTAAACCATTCCAAAAGAATGGAGCCCTTCAATTCCACTCAAACATCAGAAAGTAAACAAGCCGAGAGATTGAATCCCAAGCTATATCTATCTCTACAATATTTAAATTGCACACACACACACACACACACACACACACACACACACTCACACATGTGTATAATCACATGCATGTTATGGTGGAGAGGAGAGAAGTCTCTGTAGATGGGTTGAAATAATATAACTGTTTTCTGGATAATGGATCCAGAAACTACAATGACCTAAAATGGTGACACTTTAAATCATGTAATGCAGTTATAGCATCAATTCATAACTGATCTAGCCAAAGTGGGATTCCCTTGGCCCTATGGCCACATGCAATGCTTGGGCTAATTTGATATGGCCTCAGTTTAATTTGACAACTCTTTTACACAGTGCTTTTTTTCTATAAAAAAAAATATATGCCGGAACTCACACATGTCATACAACCCGCCTTGTCTACCCTACAAGGTTCCATCCAAAAAAGGTGCCGGAACTCCATTCTGGGCGTTCTATGAGAAAAAAAAGCCTTGCTTTTACAAGAGATCAGTTCTGTCCCCCAAGTAACTTTACTATGTTATTGGTTGGGATGAAGAGAAGATGTTGGAATGGAGGACAAAGGCGTTTTCCAGCAATGAAGCCTCTGATCTTACCTACGGCTTACTTCGATTGCATTTACCCAGTAGCCCTTAACAGATCAGCCATAAAAATGTGCTTCTTGGTAGAAGAAAAAGTTTTCATTTGCAGTTTTCAGCAATATAACAGAGGACTGTTCCAATATTGGCTCCTTATCCAGAAGCAGCTTTGTCTGCTCAGCCTTTGGCTGTGGTTGTCATTTAGTTTTTGCTCAGCTGAATTTCTCTAAAAACTCTTGAAATGATCTCCATTTGCAATGCTGAAGTTCTGCAGAGCTTGTGAACAGGCATGTCATTTGTCCATCGAGAATAATTTGCCTTTTCCTGACTTGTTGCTCTTGGGCTCAAGCTAGATTCTCCATTTCTCTTTAATTGTCCAGCACCCATAGTATTATGCCTAGGCACCATTATTTCAACAGATTGACTTATGGCAGTTGAAGGTTAGTTCCATGGTGGGGTGTATAACCCTTTCACAGTAACTGCTCATTTCAGTGGGGACTTACACTTAACGTGAACCTGCAGTAGGGAAGAAGAATGGATGGCTCTTAGCATTTTGAGGTCAGCAGTTGGAAAAGCTACTGCAATTATGAACTGAGTTGTAGCCATTAGTTTTAGGACTACTTAATGTGCTGACTTGTTCACTTCCTGCACTCCTTCTCCAGTTTTGCTTGTGAAAGACAATGAGGAATGAATAACACAAAGTTTTGTTATGGTATTGCAAGTTCCTGCACTTAGAGATCCATGGAAGCAAACATATAAATCTGTTGGGACTGTGATTTTATGGCTTAGTCTTGAAACAGGATAATGCAGAGATGCAGAAGAACTATTATGAGGCCATCTTCTAAATTCCCCACTAGTGGAAGATTAAATCCATCTTGAAAATAAATCTTGTAGCTGTTAGTCCCTGTCTAGCAAGTTAGAATGATAGTTTCACATAGCTTGGTTTAATGCTCCATTAAATTATTTCAACAATTGTTTTTACTAGACTTGCCCTATACATATGGCATTTTTTTCAACTAGTAATCTCTTGGAATTATCCTTCCTCCCTACTGCCACCATTAAATACCAATAATGCAAATGCATAATGTAACTTAACCTTCCCCAATGTGGTACTCTTCAGATGTTTTGCAAATACATCTTCCAGAATGCCTAGACAACAAGTTATTGCACATCTGGCTGGTGCTTTGTTGGGGAAAACTGTATTAAGCATTAGATCCAACAGTATTTCTTTTATTGCCAATTTAATCATCCCATCTCCCTTCACTGATCTATCAGCGCTTGCCTCCCTATCACAGTCTTGAAGGGGAATATGCTTGGTTCAAAATGTTCTATGAGAGAAGAAGATCCACCTGTTTTATTTTTGCAGTTATTTAAAGCTCGAGTGGTGGCCCATAAAAGTAGCAATTGGAACTGCAGTTTAGAGTCTGGTAATATTTTGTGGTGAAACCCTAATGCTTTTGTTAATGCTTTATTCAATCTACAAAACTCTGTAATAAAAGTCTCTCATAACTGCCTTGGGTTAGGCACTTCTTTTGTGCTGGTTATGGCATACCTAGCCCTCCTAAGTCCCATGCAGGCATTATCCTGCAATCTAAGAGGGCTAAAATGGGGATTGCATGTACACATATCTTGTACTCAGCCCATAATTCTCCACATGTCTGGTTGCTTTTGACATCCCTGTACATAAAAATGTCAGCAGCAGGGATGGGGAGGCAGAGCTTCAAATACACATACTACTTCATGTTATAGAAAAATGTCTGTATTGGATTTTTGTCATCTTGAGATCAAAGTTCTTCAAATTCCCCTATTGTCAGAGACTTTACTGTGTATCCCTTCAAATATGTTTGTTTCTGAGTTGAGGTAGAAAGAAAAAACACCAAATTCTGCAGTTATATCTACCCAATAACAGAATTGTGAGGGACCGTGGAGGTCTTCTAGTCTAACCCCCTGCAAAGGCAGAAGATCTACACCATTTCAGACAAATGGCTATCCAGTCTCTTCTTAAGAACCTCCAGTATAGGAGCACCCATAACTTCTGGAGGCAGGTTGTTCCACTGATTAATTGTTCTAACTGTCAGAAAATTTCTCCCTAGTTCTAGGCTGCTTCTCTCCTTGATTAGTTTCCATCCATTGTTTATTGCCCTGCCCTCAGGTGCTTTGGAGAATAGCTTGATTGCCTCTTCTTTGTGGCAACCCCTGAAATATTGAAACACTGCTATCATGTCACCCTTGGTCCTTCTCTTCATTAAACTAGACCAGGAGTGTCAAACTCGCCACATCATGTGATGTGTCATGACATATTGTGACATTTTCCCCCTTGCTGGAGCTGGGGTGGGTGCAGCTTCCACGTGACACATCCGGCCTGTGGGCCGGCAGTTTGGCACCTCTGAACTACCCAATTCCTGCATCCGTTCTTCATCTGTTTCAGCCTCCAGTCCCTTAATCATCTTTGTTGCTTTTCTCTTCACTCTTTCTAGAGTCTCAACATCTTTTTTACATTGTGGCGACCAAAGCTGGATGCAGTATTCCAAGTGTGGCCTTATCAAGGCGTTAAAAAAGTGGTATTAACATTTCACGTGTTCTTGATTCTATCCCTCTGTTAATTCTATCCGAAATACTCGATCTACCCAAATATTCGGTAGTCTTCGATTTACAACCACAACTGGGACTAGAAAATTCATAATTAAGTGGTATACTCATTAACCTATGGTTTGTGTGATCAATTTTACAACCCTTTTTGCCATGGTTGTTAAGTGAGATATCATGTGATTGTTACTTGTGACCTTCCCTCCTGCCTTTCCCATTGAGTTTGCTTGTCAGAAGCCGGCAGGGAAGTGTTGTGATTCCTTGCCAGCCAGTGGATCTGGCAGCTGAATCAGAGGAGAAGGAGGAGGGGCCTGGAGTGACATCTGAGTCAGAGGAAGGTTCTGAGGAGCTTCCAGACTTACAGTCTGACCAGGAGCTTGGCCCCTCTACTTGCGCTCAGGCTGAGACACAGCTGTGCTGAGAGGCTGAGTTGGACAGTGATGACTCACAGCTGGAAGATATCCAGGATGCACGTAAACGCAGGCAAGAAAAGAGAGTCGGACAGAGGAATGCAATGGGGCGGCTCCAAAGGCAAAGGAGAAGGCATTAGGAAGCCACGCCTTCGCTGCATAATAAAAGGGAAGGTGTGGGAGGTGCTGGTTGCTGAAGGCAACCATTTGTGTTAAGGAATCAAGTTTCTGGGAACTGTGTTTTGTCTGCCTTGGATATTTACTCAGGTCTGTAAATAATAAAAGGGGATTGGTTTTTTCCTGCGGTTCCAGCCTGCTTGTTGGAAGAGGGGTTTCTCCTTGTGAGCTTAATAAGGACTCACGTTGGCTGGGACAGAACAGGAAGGTTGCAAATGGCGATCTTGTGACCACAGGACATTGCAATTGTCATAAGTATAACCGGTTATCAAGGCCTGGATCACAATCATTGACCAAAGGATGCTAGGATGGCTATAAGTGTGAGCACCTATTGTAAATTAATTTTTTGTAGCACGGTTATCTTCGAATACTTGCTAAACAAGTTTTGAGGACTACCTGTTTGCCTATAATTCTAGCCTCACCATTCTTAAAGTCTATAATTTCCTATCACATTCTGGACTTTCACTTTCTTCATTATTTATTGCATTTATTTATATTTCACATTAACTAGTAATGTAGCTTATTGCCTGATCTTCCTCCCCCCTCCCCCCTTTTTTTGTTTGTTGCTGCTTTCAAGTCAGTTTTTGACCCCTGGCAATCTGTCTGGACTAATCCCTCCAGTTTTCCTGGCAAGGTTTTTTTGGAAAAGGTTTGCCATTGCCTGCTTCCTAGGGCTGAGAGAGAGCGACGGGCTCAAGGTCACCCAGCTGGCTTTGTGCCAGCTAGACACAAGACAGGCTAGAACTCACCTTTTGTAACTTGTATACTTCTCTCAAAGAGAAGATAGGAAAAAAGTAAGTGAGGGAATATTAATGTGTGAATGTGGAAAAAAAATCAGGATGGTAAATATGATAGCTGGCATGACATCAGAAGTCTTTTCCAACTTGAAAATAAAATGGAATTCTTGTCATCATTTTAAATAGATGTTTATCCTTGGATATGAGCTTCAGAAAGCAAATAAAAATGTCTCGTTTAAAATACTGAATTTTTTTTAAGTAATAGGTGCTAAAAGTGAGACCCAGTCTGGTGTAGTGGTTAAACATACCACACTGTATCACCATTTATCGGACCATAACATACATCTGTTATCACTGCATGTATTCTTATTTTCATATGTATTTACAATAATCTCTGTGACAGCAATTTATACAGTTAGCCCTCTCATTCATAACTAAAATATATGTATTTCCTCAAATGTATTCATCAGCTATACTGTACAAGCACAGACCACCTTCATGCAGATCCACTGCATCCTTGACTTTTTTATTAAATCTATCAACACATCATATACCTTTAATTTAATTCATACTTTTTACCATTTACAGGTCTTATGTCCCACTCTTACCATGATTCTTGCCAGATGGGCTCATAGATACTGTCATCATCATTTTGCCAATGAAGGTTTTCACAAAACATGCTTTGAGGTAGGGTAGAAAAAGTGTAGACCAGGTTGCTAATCTTAGCTGTAGCGTACCATTTGTTGCATTCCCTGCTAATAGTATCAGTGCTGGTCAATATTCACACAAATTAGCCAGCATGCCATAACTATAGCCACAGTCTGGTTTTACCCGACGCTTGCTCATATAATTCTAATCTCTAATCTAGAGTCTGCAAACCACTATATTGTTGGTCATATCCCACCAACTAAGAAACACAGGTAGTCCTCAACTTACAACAGTTCATTTAGTAACTGTTCGAAGTTACAACGGCAATGAAAAAAGTGAACTTATGACCATTTTTTACATTTATGACTCTTGTGGCATCCCCATGGTCACATGATCAAAATTCAGATGCTTGGCAACTGGTTCATATTTATGACGGTTGCAGTGTCCTGGTGTCACGTGGTCAACTTTTGCGACCGTCTGACAAGCACAGTCACTGGGGAAGCCAGATTCACTTAACAACTGTGTTACTAACATAACAACTGCAGTGATTCACTTAACAAAGGTCTCAAGAAAGGTTGTAAAATGGGCCAAAATTCACTTAATAAATGTCTCACTTAGCAACAAAAATTTAGGGCTCAGTTGTGGTCATAGGTTGAGGATTATGTGTATTGCATACGCCTTGCTCCAGCGCTCAGAATTCATGTTGCAAATTCAGTATTTTATATGGAGAAGACTGAACAAGGGTTAAGTGCTGTGATGAGCCCTCTGAAACTGACATACATAGCTTGCCAAATAATGTAATGGCTCATTAAATCCTTTGCATATCAGATATTTAGGGCTGGGGATAGGGTTAGGGGCATGGCAATGCTAACATTTGTCCTATTATTTAAAATAATATTTGTGCTTTACTTGCTTTTGCAATTCTTAGCTTCCTTAATGTGGCCAGCCACAAACTCTTAATTTGTCTTCCCTTGTCCTAATGGAATATACAGCTTCAGAATGGTCCTGCCGATATAGCTGAAAGTTCAACTCATCAATCAGCATTGCCCATGCAGGATCAAGGCCCACATATATTACATTCAAAGTTTGTTTTTAAACTTTGCACAAATGGAGATAGTTTAAATCTCCTGAAAGTGAGTGACTGGGCACCTTTTCTTTGTTCATAGCCCAACTATTTATGTGGGATTGTATCTCATGGTGCCAAATGTTTCCACTACCTCTACTAACTAACTATGAAATCATCATAGAATATTCCTGGCAAGGCATAAGCATGACATTACAAAGCCCTGCCATTGGCAAGAGGATGTCTTCTAGGAGGGAGACGCTAGCAAATCAACTGTGACAATTATTTTGGAGCACCAATGATCAGAGGCATCAAAGTACAGCACCCCACAAAGACAATCAGTGGCAATTCTTTCATGCCATTCCAAGTCAGGCAACCCAGGCAAAACAAAAGTAATGAAAGATTAGTTTTTAAAGGAAAAAAAATTGATAGCTTATATTTTTAATTTGGAATAGGAGAATTTCTGTGTTGATTTTATAGGTCCTCGTGACTGTTATTTCTGCCCTAAATCAAGAATTAGGATATTTCCAAAATGTGTTGCAGATAAAAGGTGTTCAGATGAAAGCTGGCCGGGTAAATGTCCAAAATGTCCAAAAAGAGTCTACTGCTTACCTGCTAATATCCCAATCTGACCAAAAATACAGCTTGATTATTGTTATTGTTATTACATTGTGACTCTGGGAGGTTCACAAGGTACACACACACACACACACAGAAGAAACAAAAAATCCAAGAGTTAAAAAAGGGACAAAAGATGGCAAATCTTGGCAACAACAAGAACAGACCCACACTACTTAGATGGGGGCTTCATTTATCCCCACCAAAGACCTGGGTGAAGAGTCAGTTGAGGATCTCTTGAAAATGCCAACAAGATAGAAGCCACCTGAATTTTCAGGGGAACCTCATTCCTAAGTGCAGGTACTGTTACTGAGAAGGCACCTTTCCTGGGTCCTGATAGATAGCAATAGCACTTAGACTTATATATCTGTTCACAGTGCTTTACAACCCTCTCTAAGCAGTTTACAGACTCAGCATATTGCCTCTAACAATCCAGGTCCTCATTTTACCAACTTCGGAAGAATGGAAGGCTGAGTCAACCTTGAGCTGGTCAGGATCGAACTGCTGGCAGTCAGCAGAGTTAGCCTGCAATACTGTATTCTAACCACTGCACCACCATGGCTCTTGTTTAATTGACAAAGCCTCAAATGACATTGTTTAATTGACAAAGCCTCAAGCATGGCAGCCCTGCCAAAATGAATTGTCCAAGAAAATATAATCGGGACATAGGCAGTTCCTTAAGTAACCAGACCCCATGTCATGTAGAACTTTATGGGTAATAACCAGCATCTTGAATCACATCTAGTAGAAAGCTGGCTACCAGTTTAGCTTATGAAGCAGAGGTTTTACATGGGCATACTGGGGAATGCCCATCACAATTCAGCCCCCTGCATTCTGGACCAGTTGAACTTCTAGATAGTTTTCAAGAGCAATCCCATTTAGAGTGCATTGTTGTAGTCAAGCTGCAGGGTGACCAGGTCATGAATCACTGATGTAGACCTTCTGATCTAGAGAAAGGTGCAACTGACACATCAGCTGAAGCTGTGCAAAGCCCTTCCTGGACATAGCTTCTACCTGCTCCCTGATCCTGAGCTATGAATCCAGGAGGAACCTCCCCCCTCAAAAAAAATATTGTACACCATCCTTGAATGGGAAACTATACCTATCTGAGTTTAAAGGTGGAGGAAGAAGAGAACTAGAGCTTTGCAAATGATGCAATGGTTTTATTCTACCTGGAAGGTGGTAGTAGTTCTCCATTTTGTAATAAAATGGAAGGACACAAGACAGGATTTATAGAGGAACTTTTCATAAAAACCAAAACAAGTACAAAATCTGTCTATCCGTCCATCCATCCATCCATCCATCCATCCATCCATCCATCCATCCATCCATCATATAGTCTCATTATTTGATAACCAGTGATTTATCTTAATTACAAATTACAATTGCTAGGAGAAATATCAACAACCTCAGATATGCAGACAATACCAATAAGGGGACAACCTATTCTCCAAAGAACCTGAAGGCAGAAAGTGAAGAGGAACTAAAGAGTCTCTTGATGAAGGTGAAAGAGAAGAGTGCAAATGTCGGCTTGAAACTCAACATTAAAAAAAAAAAAGCCTAAGATCATGGCATCCGATCCCATCACTTCTTGGCAAATAGAAGCAGAAGAAATTGAAGCAGTGTCAGATTTTATTTTCTTGGGCTCTGGGATCACTGCAGACGGTGACTGCAGATATGAAATTAAAAGATGCTTGCTCCTTAGAAGGAAAGTAATGGCAAACCTAGACAGCATATTAAAAAGTAGAGACATCAACTTGCCAACAAAGGTCCATATAGTCAAAGCTATGATTTTCCCAGTGATAATATATGGCTGTGAGAATTGGACCATAAGGAAGGCTGAGCAGCAGAGAATTGATGCTTTCAAATTGTGGTGCTGGAGAAGTCTCTTGAGAGTCCCTTGGACTGCAAGGAAATCAAATCAGTCCTAAAGGAATAGAATAGAATAGAATAGAATAGAATAGAATAGAATAGAATAGAATAGAATAGAATAGAGCTGGAAGGGACCTTTGAGGTCTTCTAGTCCAGCCCCCTGCTCAAGCAGGGGAACCTATACCATCTCAGACAGATGACTGTCCAGTCTCTTCTTAAAAATCTCCAGTGATGGAATGCCCACAATTTCTAAGGGTAAGCTATTCCACTGTTTGATTGTCCTCATTGTCAGGAAGTTTCTCCTTAATTCCAGGTTGCTTCTCTCTTTGATCAGTTTCCAACCATTGTTTCTCGTCCTGCCCTCTGGTGCTTTGATGAACAACCTGACCCCCTTTTCTTTGGAAGGACAGATACTGAAGCTGAAGCTCAAATACTTTGGTTACTGAACGAGACAAGAAGGATTCATTGGAAAAAAACCTGATGTTGGGAAAGATTGAAGTCAAAAAGAGAAGGGCAGAGATTGAGATAGTTAGATGGTGTCATTGATGCTATGAACATAAATTTGGGAAAACTCTGGGAGTCAGTGGAGGACAGGGGGGCCTGGAATGCTATTTCCATGGGATTGGAAAGAAGTGGATATGACTTAGCAACTGAGTAACCACAACATGATTCCCCACAGCAATATTGGTGATGGTGATATTAATTATAATGTTTGGTGGCACACAGATACATTCCACCATATGTCATTATCCAAACCATTTACCATTTCTTTTATTTCTAGAGGATATTAACTGTGATCTACCCAATTTATTCTTTTCATAGAGAGAAACCAATTAGAGATAATTAGAACAAGTTATTCAAGTGATCAAGTTTCATCAAATGGAAAAAAAATGTCTTCAGCTGCTGCAAATGTATTACAAGTTGAGAGTTAATATCCTGAATAAGATAAAGGAAATGAGAATATCAGTGAAAACATTAAGCAGTATTTATTGGAACTGAAAGTAGCTTTTTTTCAAGTGGTAGAATAATGATAAATTATATCATATACTATTGACTGGCAGATACATTCACTGAACTTTTTTACAATATAATTCTTTGGTATATAGACTTGAACATTCATTTTTAAGTTCCTGATTTTTCACATTATTTAAAATTAGAATTTATGCATGGAAATTGAACTATCAAAATGCTGAAAATACATTGAGGGAATATATTTTGAAATGTAGCAATAATATGGTTAAACTATTATAGGGTGTGCTTTTCATAAAGAAAACACTTTAATCTGTCACACATTCTAAAGGTATCAGCAGTTGTATTGTCTAATTGTGTAGAGAATGTTTCAAAACATTTTATGGCCTTTTGAATTGCTCCCATAATTTTAACATTGTTGTTTTTACTTATTTTAATTTTGTATGTACATTTATTTTTTATTTTTTATTTATTTTCAGATTTCATGTTGTTAGACATATGGAGCATATTTTTAAAGAGAAAGGTAGAGAGCAAATCTAAAACATCTATGAAAAAAATAACTTTAAAAAAAAACCTGAGTGTCTTTGAGACAGATAATTATCTTGGAATAGAAGCACTGGCAGATAACAATGAACAAAGTTGCACTGTTTGTGTGTCATCATTTGAACTGATACAAAAATGACACACTTTTTATGATAGTTCTGAGGGATAATAAAATATTGGCCATAGAAAGATTCCTTCATTCCCACATACTGGTTTAAATAGCTATGCCCCCATTTCTCCCAATTTTAATGCAAATTATTCCCTTTTAAGAGTACTATGTTAGTCTTCCATATCTAATTAAATATCTATTTATTCATTAAAGTTTTTTTTTTTAGTTTTGGCTATAAAAATTGCAGGCATGGGAGACCTGATTTGGACAGAGCTCTATGCTGGCAATTTGGGGGGAAAATGAACATATTGCACATTTAAGAGCAAAATGTGGTAAATAAAATCATGCAAGAATACAAGCTTAACCATGCTGGGTCAGGTCAAGGTTAATCTTGTATATAGTTTCTAACAGTGTCCAACTGATGATGATGGGGTGCTCAAAAACAAGAGTCAGAGACATACCTCCCAAATTCCAAATTGAAGATGGTATGTGAAGGCAATCCAGAGGAAACCCTGGATGTTTAAAGACTTCTTGCTTTTGGTATACAGGTAGTCCTCAACTTATGACCACAACTGAGCCCAAAATTTATGTTGCTAAGTGAAACGTGTGTTAAGTGAGTTTTGCCCCCTTTTATGACTTTTCTTAGCATAGTTGTTAACTGAGTGACTGCAGTTGTTAAGTTAGTAATGGGGTTGTTAAATGAATTTGATTCCCTAAATTGACTTTCTTTGTCAGAAGGTGATCACATGATCCCAGGACACTGCAATCGTCATAAAAATGAGTTGCTTGCAAAATGTCTGAATTTTGATGATGTGACTATGGGGATGCTGCAATGGTCATAAGGGTGAAAAATGGCCAGAAGTCACTTTTTCAGTGCCCTTGTAACTTTGAACTGTCACTACATGAACTGTTGTAAACCGAGGACTACTAGACTTGACCTCCTTGAATTTATCCCTTCACCCTTTAAAACTGTATGGTTAGTGGCCATCACATCTTGAGATAATGAATCCACCTTTTAATTATGCTGTCTGTCAAGATGTGGGGTTTTTTTTTGTTTGTTCTAAATCTTCCATAAATGTATGTTTTAGAAATTGATGATTTCTGTCTCAAAGACAAAGGCTATTTCGCTTTCTCCTGGTAGAATATTGCAGATAACAAGGGCTGTATAAATCAAATTAATCTCAAAGTCTTTGTCTGTACAACAGCCAGTCTATTTCACAATCATTTTGAAACTGATACACGTGCAGAGAACTTCAACAATTTTTCTTAATCATCTAGGAAAGCTTTACTTTTAAAAATAGATACCAGTTTAATCTGCTCATTATAAAGATTATAAACCTTTCTTGCCTCAATTGTTAAGTGAATCACTGCAGTTAAGAGTAACATGGTTGTTAAGTGAATCTGACTTCCTCATTGATTTTGCTTGTCAGAAGTTTGCAAAAGGGGATCACATGACCTTGGGACACAGCAACCATCATAAATATGAACCAGTTGCCAAGTGTCTGAATTTTGATCATGTGACCATGGGGATGCTGCAATGGCCATAAGTGTGAAAAATGGTCATAAGACACTTCAGTGCCCTTGTAACTTTGATTGTTATTTTATTTTCAAAAGCTTTTATGTGAATTGTGTTAGCTGTGTTTTTCCTTTTCAATAGTCTTTTTAGTCTACAATGTACACCAAATTAGCGAATTAATAAAAATGAAGTGCTGTTGCTTAAAACTTCTTGACCAATATTCCAGGGTGCTACTTCTAATGTAAGCTTCTTCCAAAGTTTCAGTGTTACTCACATTAATGATGCACGTAATCAAGTATCAATGCAGTTAATTTTTCTGCTGAGATTTACTTTCACACAAGTTCATTATCTTTCTATATATCAAAGCGATAGAAACATTTCCACAAAACTGCTCCCAGTGATTTCTTTTAGCTTTTGTAACTGTATTTTTAATGGCAGCTTTGCGACATTTAAATTCCAGGAGAGCATCACCTGTCAGTGTTCACTTAAGGCTTCTAAATGTAGCACTGCATACTCAAATCATGTCAGTATATTCAGGAATCCACCATGGAACCAAAGTCAATTTTTCATTAAAGGGTTGATACAGATACACCCGATTAGCTACATTAATTATATCATGCACCAAATATTTCAAAAGTTCCTGTGGGTCAGCCAGTTCATTATAAAGACAAACAGAACCTTCATATTTTTGTCTAAAGAGGCGTGTGTTAACCTTATTGAAGTTTGAACAGAGGACTTGTGCCCTGTTTCTCCAGTAGATGCTATGCCTTCATAAAACTTCTAAATAACAATGAGTTACAACATAGCCAGAAAGAATTCCTAAGTCTAAAGAAGACTATTGAAACATGGATGAATCAACACTCTCATTAAAGTAAACCAAATCTAACTCTTCATTACGTTTTTCCAATAATTTCCTATATCTAGCTAGCAGCAGTTTATTCCCAAGCAAAGTGGCACACAGCATGATAATTCAAACTTGCTCTTATATATAACATGTAACATTAACCCATTTACAAAAGGCTGGGATTTGGATTGTAATACTACCTTGCCTCTTCTAAGCTCCCTCTAAGAGTTTTCTGCTATCTGCTACTCTGTTTTATACCTATTAAGTGCCATCCGCCAATCACCAGGGATTAATTGGCTGGAAACTGCTCAAATGTAAAGATATAAACATACAAGATATACATTTCTTACAGCTAAGGAAGTTTCTTTGGCACAGAAAACTTGTACATCTGTTGATAATAAACAACACTAGTTTGATTGGAAAGGAACAAAAATCATTGGGCATGCCAACACACGCCACACATCTGAATTTATTGAAACCTGGTATTCCACCAAAGGAGCAATTAACAAGCACATTGATCGAGATCCAGCATATGAATATGTAAGAAACCAGACCATTCGAACTACCAATCAACAAGTGAACCAATCAGCTGCTCAGAATTTAAATATAGCTCCAAACGAACAACCAATCACACAACCGACTGACCACACTGTCACACAAGACATTTACAAGCTAAGGAGAATAGGACAAGAAAATCCTGCTGATGATGTTACCTAGACTGGTAACGAAACGTTCAGAAACTAAATTGAAAAAAGCTTGGAGAGCAAACCACTTGCCAAAATCTAAAAGTCGAGCTACAAGTATTTTCTATTATTTCAACTTGTACATCTTTCAGTTCTTTGCTTCTGAGTGTTTTTTTTTAATTATTATTTTTGGATGAATTCAATATGTTTTTTCTGGAAGTTTCTTTTTTAATAGCAACTTTATTAAAAATTACAGTAAAAAAAAGAAAAAATAGAAAGTGCAGAAAATAAAAAAGAGAAGGAAAAAAAATGAGAATGTAGTAAGAAAAAGACAAGAAATATATAAAGAAGTGACTTTCCCCTTCATGACAAGTATAAACATTTATTAATTTATCACCATCTCTTAAAATATAAAACAACCTCTTCCCATATTCCATCTCTTATCTATAAACAAATCCTTAAAAGTTTATTATTTCAGCTGATGGAAGAGCAGGCTGCTGAGAAAATTGCAGGCACCCATGTTGCCTTTCACCCCTCCTATTTGAGCTTTGTCCCAGCATCAGCGTGGCGGAATTGCTTATAGAAGCTATCACTTTGAAACCGCTGGGGGTAGGAGATGTGTGTTTTGGAAATTTAGCAGCTGCAGCAGCCAAATAAAAGAAGGGATTTTCTTTGCAGAGAATGAAGGGTCTGAGGTAAAAAGAAGAGGCACAACAAAGCCAAGCCAAGCTTGGTGTTTGGAAAATGTCAGTGCTGTACTCGCTGCCCATCAACAAATAGCAACCGAAGAAAATCAGAAATAGATAGATAAAGTGGATTTAAAAACAGACCAAGGTCTATAAGAGTTAAAACATCCTTGTATAATAGTATTGCTATTAGTGTAGGAGCAATAGTATCATCTATAGTAGAACTACAATGTAGCATAGCTGTACAAGTGATAATCTATATAAATAAAAATGTAAATGTTCGTTTGTTCAAAATCTTAAATCTCCGAAAGTTCTTCACCGATTGCTTTGAAATTTTGACACAACGTTGCATTCAAATATGCACGTGTTTTTATATACCTACTATTATATAGATGTCACACCTGTGACAGGTAAAACATGCTTTTTTTGAAAAACAGCGCCATCTGTTGGACGTAAAAGCAAACCAGACAATCTCTATATCTGCACAGACAATGGAACAACAAAAAATATTGTATACCCACAAGCATTGTGAAATTAAACATATTACAAACCAGACTGAGCCACAGCAACACGTGGCCGGGTACAGCTAGTATAGAATATAGTAGAATATAATACAGAGAACATGGTATATTATAAATGAGGATAAGACAATAGACTTAAAAAGGACTTGCACATATGTATTTGTATGTTTCACTTTTGTATTTTTCAAAACATCTCAACCTTTATAGGGAGATATAAAAGTCCAATTTTCTAAGGTCCAGTGCTTTTCTATTTTAACCTTTATCAATTAAACCAATGTTATATTTCTTCCTTTTACTCTTAACAATCTTAATCTTTAGCACATTGAAATAATGTCCTAAAACTTTGTTTTTTATCCCTTCTTTACATTCTTCAAAGCTTTAACAAATGTCTTTTATAACTCTAATATAGGAACTTTATCCAGGTTACTTTTGGTTTGTTATTTGTATATTCTTTTTAATTATTCAGATAATGGGAGGGGGTTTGTATGTCCAGTGTAGCATTTTTTTCCAAATTATTTTTGTAGTCTGTCATTTTTAAATCCACTTTCAGATCAATCTCAATTTCATCAGGTAAAATGTAGTCCTTTTTCATAATATCTTTCAAACAGAAATGAACACTCTTAAAATTAACATATGAGTCCACTGGACAAAAATATCCTTCAATATGTTAAAATATTCACTCTGTTTAGTAAGTCAAATTTCAGTGTTCTTCTTCTTTAATTGTAATCTTTAGTTTCTTTAGTTCCCTCTAATGGCCATTTTTTAAACGTTTTATCTTACTTTGTCTTTTTTTTAAAGAATTCAGAACTAAAGGCTTTTCTTTAATCTTCCAAATTTTCAAATTTATCTGGATCTTTAGTCCATTTGTAATTTTCTAAAATCAAAGTTTTAATCATTTTTTTTTGCTTTTTACTCCAAGAAAATATTTTTAAACTTGTATTTTAATTTGTTTTTGTAATGATTGGAGAAAGCTCACCTGGTGCTGTAAAACTTGTTGATCCAAAAGTTCCTAATACCTGAATAGCAGTTAACAAGCAATTTTAGAAAGTGATTAGAGAAGAAAGTTTGTGAATCTAGTGGCCTTTCAAAGGCACTGATCACAGTCTGAGCAAAATGGTTACTTCCTTGACTTGTCTAAATCTGTCTCCTCATGAGAAGCAACTATCTGGAGCAGTGATCCCCAACCTTTCTGGCTTCGTGGTCTGGCAGGGGGGAGCATGGTTCCGTATGAGCTGTGGGCATGTGTGTGTATGCAGCTCCATTTGCACGAGCGGCATGAACATGTGCCTGCCCCTCACACAAATGTAGCTTCTCACATGAGCACGAGCACCTGCCGCTCATGCAAGTGGGACTGCTCATGCACACATATGCTCGCCCACCACTCATGTGCCCCAGTTTTGGCCCAGGAGTTGGGGACCCCTGGTCTGGAGCACTTGTGGGCAATCTCAAGTGCTCTCCTTGCCTGGAAAGGAATTATTGAACAGCTGGTCTATTCGCCAGCTCTTCTTTCTGTTGTCATCATTGGCTTAGCTTTTGCAGAGCTGTCTTCCAAGAAAGTTTCTGAATATTTTCATTATTACCTGTAGATAATGTGCCAGACAAATGCACTAAAACGCCTGAGCTGAGTGACAGATCATAATATTAGATTTTGCTCCAGACATTCTGCCTTTATTTAGGGCAAGGATGTTCCCCCAGACCCATCACAACCACATTGTATTGCAGCAGACCTTTTTCTCAGGAAAGAAGTGTGCTACCTTTCAACTCTGTTCTATCTCTGCATTGCACACCTGCAACAAACAGGGCAAAGAATGAATATATAGGCTAGCTGATGCTTGTCTTTCAGCTTTCACATGCATATAGAAGACCTCTGTGCTCTTTTTCTGCTTGAAATGAAATCCAGTGTAAAATAGAACTTGTGAGATGGGGCTGGTTGCAAATCTTATTCATGAATTCCATATCAGAAAGAAAGCAACTTTGTGATGAAATACTTTCTGTGCCATGGCTGTATTTTATTTTGATCCCACATATTATATTGTTGATCTTGATTTTCCCAAAGGTCAGTTTGGAGGTATGGGGAGTCAGCCTTCTGGTTTGAGTGATTTAAGGAACCTCATGTGAGCTGAAATGAGTTCAAGACTGTTACAACTTTTATGTGTTGCTGATTAACACATCAGTCTTCAAGGCTCAGGGGAATTCTGATTGAAGGCAGTGGGAATCTTATGAGGAATTTATGCCAACACTAAGTAAGATGAAGTCTGCATTTACTAACAGAAGAAAATTCAGAAGAAAATTCCTAGCCCAAAGGAAGGCTAACTTATGCTAACTTGGTGCCAGAAATTGGAGCTAAATCACCATTCTTTTCCTTCAGCTATAAAAACTTATCTGGCTGATTCTGCTAGGTACTACTAGGTCTAATTAAGTGTGACTATCAAATTCATGCATAGTTTTTTCCCTTCTGAATAGTCTTTCCACTCAGGCTCCATAACTGATTTTTTAAATATTTATTCTTACATTGATCATTTCTTTTCTTTTTTTTAAGTTCCTCCTGTTTGCATTGCAATCACATATCACACTAAGATGTGATTTATTTTCATCATAGTTTTGTAGGAAATCAGCACCCCACCCTAGAGAATGAAATGTTTGGGGGGATATTAAAATGGCAGAATATTATATTTCCCCAAAGGAATAATGGAGGGGGGAAAAATTTAAAAGGCTTTTCTGCCCAAGTCTCCCCCAGGCAGAAACTGAGCAGGCCAGCTCTGTAGAAATGCAGATCTGATAATTCTATTCAGAAAGACTGGGCCACCTATTCATAAGCAAAACGCATTCAGCCACACCCCCAGAGAAGGTTTGAGTTGATGGGATTAGAAAAACAAAGACTCCCAAGGACAGAACGTGACCTTTAGGACATAATAAGATTAACCCACCACCATTAGAATTCCAAAAGCTCAGGTCAAAGTATATGACACAGGAACAGGAATAACCCCAAACAGGAACAACTCCAAATACAAAACCCCCAAAAGATATAAAAACCCACCCACTCCCAGCTCCATTTTTGTCAACCACCCTAGAAACATGCTGTGTCATTGAAGTTTCTGGCAACTCAATAAACAGAACCTTCTTCCCTAAACAGCATCCATTTGGACTGGACCCTGATGAAGATTTTTCCTTCAAAAAAGCCAACACAGTGCTAGGCTGCATTAATAGAGGGATAGAATCAAGATCACATGAAGTGTTAATACCACTTTACAATGCCTTGGTAAGGCCACACTTGGAATACTGCATCCAGTTTTGGTCACCACAATGTAAAAAAGATGTTGGGACTCTAGAAAGAGTACAGAGAAGAGCAACAAAGATGATTAGGGGACTGGAGGCTAAAACATATAAGAAACGGTTGCTGGAATTGGGTATGTCTAGTTTAATGAAGAGAAGGACGAGGGGGGACATGATAGCAGTGTTCCAATATCTCAGGAGTTGCCACAAAGAAGAGGGAGTCAAGCTATTCTCCAAAGCACCTGAAGGCAGGACAAGAAGCAATGGATGGAAACTAACCAAAGAGAGAAGCAACCTAGAGCTAAGGAGAAACTTCCTGACAGTTAGAACAATTAATCAGTGGGACAACCTGCCTCCAGAAGCTGTGAATGCTCCAACACTGGAAGTCTTTAAGAAGAGAATGCACAGCCATTTTCTGAAATGGTATAAGGTTTCCTGCCTGGGCAGGGGGTTGGACTAGATGACCTCCAAGGTCCCTTCCAACTCTATTATTATTATTATTATTATTATTATTATTATTATTATTATTATTATTATTATTATTATTGTTGTTGTTGTTGTTGTTGTTGTTGTTGTTGTTGTTATTGTTGTTATTTCTTAAACAAGCTATCCTGGCTTGGTTCAGAAAACTATGCCAAGCAACAGTTTATAAATCACAACAGGTGGAGTTGTACCTTACAGTAAAGTCAAACCAAGAACTCTGGCAGAAGCAGCTGCTGAGAAGATGGTCCTAACTTCTTTTTCCTGCTTCTTAAGAGGATTCCCTCTGGAATGGTTATTAGAGAAGATA
Source organism: Protobothrops mucrosquamatus (assembly GCF_001527695.2). Classification (NCBI taxonomy): domain Eukaryota; kingdom Metazoa; phylum Chordata; class Lepidosauria; order Squamata; family Viperidae; genus Protobothrops; species Protobothrops mucrosquamatus. The sequence continues at coordinate 218,025 of NW_015387045.1, forward strand.
TAAGGCTCAGGAACACAATCTTGTTCTCAAGAATCATTCTTCTCATCCTGTGATAAGCTCAATAGTTTCACATACTATTCATTTGTGGCCAAATAATGATGTTCAACAGATGTGCAACCATACATTAATTTCATAGGGTAATATGTAACAAGAATATCTCTATGCAACTTCTCTGGTTCTTACCGAAAATAAAATAAAATAAATAAAAGGGACAGCAATAGAAAATAAGAAACTGCACTAAAATTTAAAATACAATATAGAAATGAATCCAAAATGTTATTTGGGAAGGACTATAGATAAAGGGCATATCTTTATATGGTTTGGGACGTTGCAGAAATTTGTTGCAGTGAAGGTTCAGGTGGAAACGCTGTTCTATTTGGTCTGCTTCTCAAGGCAAATAAACCTTTTGTGTTCAAAGGTAACCACAGAGTGAGGTCTGAGACATATACATCTACAAATATTAAATCCTAATTTAAACACCCAGAAAGCCACAGTAGTGGGTAGATGAGAAGGAAATCCACACTCAAACCAGAGACAAATAGTAACAGCAAACAAGAATTGGGTAGCAGGGAATCAGAAACAATAAACTGGGATTTGAATAAGATCCTAACTGCAAAGCCAAAGAACCTCTTTCTGCTTTCTTTCAATACTTTGAAATGAGTGCTGAAGATATTAAAAGAACTCTGATATGTTTCTCCATTATCCCTCCCCAAACATTTCAGTGATGAACTCCAAATTCTGGGGAAAGAGATATTTAGTAGATATACTTATCAATCACAGAATGATTTTGCTGCTGTTCTCTCTTGGGCATAAAAGCTTATGTAATTAATCCATTAGTGAGGGGGGGATGTTAAAAACTCACCCTGCTCAGACACTTAAGTGTGTGAGCTTTCTATCCTGTTTACCTTGGACTTTCCAATAAAGGCCCAGCTTGCTTCTGAGACAGAAATTCCTCTAGAAAACCCCAGTATAATATTTGGTTGTCATTTCAAGTAGATGTACAGTCCTACTACACAGATTACTATAAGGATGTCTGAAAAACACCTTTTGGGTAGACCATCCTTATTCATGAGTGGGTAAATTGTGATCATCATATATCCAACCATCAAGTATTCCTCAAAGCTTACTGATAATTTGACAATTATAACCAGAATTATTTGCCAGATAGGCATGAGTATCTTTAAGAACTCTGAACCATGGATTTTGGTACATCTCTTAGTGTCACATTCTTCCTTTTCTTTGTGATAAAAGATTAATATCCTATTGGCTTTCCTTAGATGTAACACTAAGCCATCATGTGGAATGTCTGATTTTGGCTTAGTGTGATGTACCAATTATGCATTCAACACACACTGGATCAGAAAAAGAATGGTCAATTTTTTTCTAGCTTACCATTTTATATATAAAAGGTGTCTTTGAATACTGAAAAATGTTTTACAACAGGACTAGAATGGAGATCAATAGGCCCTGCCAAACATCTGTCAAGACAAGGACATTCAATATTTAAGTGATATCAAATAATTCAGGCAAGTACAGACCTTTAGATGCACTGAATTAATTAAAATTGCTGGCAGAGAATTGACATTAACAAAGATATGCATGGTTCCTGTGCCATAGACATCCCTCTGTCTATGCATGAATTTCTGCGCTTGAAGCCTATAACTCTACACATGGTATGAAACACTATGTTATATATTAAGGGTGAGCATTTGATCTAGTCCCACTCATGACTTCAAGTGAGATAATTTGGAATTCTGTTTTTGCCTGGCTTTATTCCAATAAAGCTTGGCTTTATTCTAAAACACCTCTTCCACCAGAGAAAAACAGAATTCCAAATGATCTCACTGTTTCTGGAGAACTTTGGAAAGAGTTGTGACCACATGACACTCGCCAATGCAATATTTTGTCATCTTTATGAAACTTCTAGTGAAAAGGAAGGCAACCTGAGATCAGCGACTAAGGTCTATCTCACCAAGTTAAAATAATTCTTTGATTTAGGCCAGCGTTGATGAACTCAGTCACAAATGTTTGAGGGAGGGAAAGGCAGAGGTGGAGAAAGATTCTTTGCTATTCAGTCCTGTGGCTCTGCAACGTGCTGCCACTCTTCCTTCCTTGACAAATTTTTAATGATCTTTTCTTAGCTGCAATGACTATGTCTCTTCACTTAGTGTTGGATTTATTTTATGGAAATAGCCATTGAGTTCATTCCTTCCACTAGGAGCTGCCACAAAGAAGAGGGAGTCAAGCTATTCTCCAAAGCGCCTGAAGGCAGGACAAGAAGCAACGGATGGAAACTAATCAAGGAGAGAAGCAACCTAGAACTAAGGAGAAACTTCCTGATAGTTAGAACAATTAACCAGTGGAACAACCTGCCTCCAGAAGGGGTGAATGCTCCAACACTGGAAGTTGTTAAGAAGAGACTGGGCAACTATTTGTCTGAAATGGTATAGGATTTCCTGCTTGAGCAGGGGGTTGGACTAGATGACCTTCAAGGTCCCTTCCAACTCTATTATTATTAGTCAATTCTGTCGTACTCAGCAAGGGAAAATCACAATTCCTTATGAATACCCTTTCCTCCTTCTAAATTTCTTCAACTTATGTGTCTGAAATTTGCCATAGGGCTACTCATCATTGTCTCTCCTCAAACAATGCTGCAGACACCTAAAGAATATAATTTTAAAGGAATGTTGCTGAAAACTCTCTGCAGCATTTTTTTTAAATTGACATATTTCCCATCCTTATAAATTCCTTATTTTCGACTATTATAATGTAAAAAAAAAACCCCACTTCCTTTTTTTCTTTATTATTTTTTCTTCATCTTGGTCATTATTTAGATGTCATGTCTCTCAGAATATTTGTAGAGAAATGCAGCCCTGATTCATATCTGGCCTGGGTGAATTTTAGTATATTTTTGGTAGGCTCGCAAGAGTTTTCCTAAAAACAAAATGTGCAAACTTCAGCTCAGCATCTCTGCTGTACAGAAAGCACAGAATACCAAGAAATGTAGCCTTTTTAATTTTATTGTTGGCACTAGACTAAGAGCAGCTGCTAACAATCAAAGAAATGGTTAAGGATTAATCGTCCATTACGTCTCTGTCTTGGCATCCATCTATCAAGTTGCATAGCATGTTGGCAGATATATGGCTCAGGGAAATAACCTTCAGTTTTACTAAATTCTGATTGGGTCAATTAGATACCTGGAGGTCTTCCAGATAGTACCACATAATGAATCTATGATACAGTAAAAGTTGAAGCTTCTTCTTTTTTTTTTTTTACTAATATTAGTAATATTAAATGTTCTAATTACTGATCTAATTTTTCTGTTCTCCATTCTTATTAGTCCTATTATGACTGACTCCTCTCCTCTCCCCTACCATGCCTGGCACAATCAGTTCTACAGTATAATGGTGTTCCTTGAGCTGCTGGCCCTAGTGACCAATGTCAAATCAATACCTGACCTTTTGACATCTTTCTGCTCTTAACAGCAGCACTGAAACAATTGCCAGTCAAAAGAAAAGGAGAGCAAAGCGTATTTGGGATATTTGGTATCACTTCATGTTCCAGTTCCTTCCTTTTCAGCTGGGATGGATTGCTAACGTGAGCATCGCTGAAACTGGCCACTTGTCTTGAAAGGCCGACCGTTTCACCCCTTTCCCCCAAAGTTAGTTTCTTTATGAAATGGACTGTAGGTGTTTGCCACTGATGCATCTGGATGTGTTCCAGTTATCGACAATTACAATAAAGCTCAGTAGGAGGGAAAAAGCCAAGGGGAGAATGTGTTTGGAATAATACCCTGATGTTAATGTTGTTGACTTGCCTTCAAGGCAACTATATTTTGTGCCCCGTGGACAGACTCCATTTTACATACCTCATCAACGCAGGACAGAGCTGTTAAAGTTTCCTCCTCTGCCCCCGGTGTAGTCTATTGAAAGCATTCTTCTACCATAACATGACACAATGCTTGGTTTGTCAGTTATTGGTGCATAGCAGGAATGGTAATTTTTGCTAGTATCTATTTTCATAGAAGGAGCCCACTGGAGGTGATTTGGAAAACTGGCATGGAGAACCATTTCAAAGAAAAGATGTCATTAGGCCTGTCCATGAAATTAATCTTTCACTTTTTCACTGAAATAAAAGATATTACTAAGAGCTTTTGCAGATACACTCTTTGGACAGCTTCTGAAGTGGTTCTGGGCTTGTCCCATGTAGGATATTATTGAGTTGTAAGGCTGGATTTAGACATGGCTAGGCCCTAAATTACAAGGAGCTGTAGAGATTAGATTTAGGAAGTGCTGGCAGATAATAAGTCTGTGCAACAATTAACTTGTCGAGAACACCCACTATACTGCACAACAAATCTATGTTTTGAGGGAAACATAGCAGAAAGAAAACATGTCATAATGAATGAAAGGTACATGAGCCATACTTTCATATATGAAATGATAATAAAACTATACCAACATTTTAAAAATCTGAAATTTTGAGAGTCCCCTTTTAACCCATGCTTGAATCCATCTCTAGTAAAATTGGCAGTTTTCTGTCTCCATGTTAATTTCTCTGAAACTAGAGCAAAGTTGGACTTTGTGTCTAGAATTCTGGGGCTTGAGAATAACCTACTTTAACCTTTATTGCAATTTATTTTCTATAACTTTGTTCTCAGTATTCCTAATCTTTGACTGCAAGCAAGTTCTTATTTAGTTTGAGCCGAAACTTAACTTGGGGGGAGGGTGGGAGGAATGATGGCAATGTAATTAGTGGATGCTCTTTTACTCCCGTAAGACGATTTCTAGTCAATTTCGCAATTCCTATAAAAAAGTGTCTAATTTGATTTTCCCTTGTTACACAAGCAGTTTTGTTATTTCCTCCCTTGCTTCCTTGCTTCTAGGTTGAAGTGAGATATTCCTCTTTTCCCTCCATACACACATAAATATAAACAGACACACATGTGCCAGTGTTTAACCTATAATCTTGTGAAGCGGAACTAGTAAAATCATTGCCATGCTACCCTTTGAGCATCATAGCTAATATAAGGTTTTAATGGAAGTAATGGTTCATTCACAGCAGGATTGTCTCTCCCCATCTGTTTCTCCTTCCTCTTCTATTGATCAGTTGGTAAAAAAACTTATTGCTTCATAATATTTCCTGCTTGCTCTCAGGGTTCTGAAGCTGGCTGAAATAGAGAAGATTGAAGATCTCATGCAACCTGGTTTGGGATAGCTCAGCACGTAGAAGCAGAGTCAGAACTGCCCTGCATAGAAGTGTCATTAATTTGGTTTGCCTTTTAAAAAAAAACAACACTTTAATTTTGACTAAGATTGGTATTCTGTCTGTCTGTCTGTCTGACTCTCTGCAATTCAAACATATATATTTTTTGCAGTCATTTTTGTCTTCATTTCAAAACCTACATAAGCTGTTGGAAAGAGATGGCACTTTAATGGCTCTAATTAAGTTTAAGTTCTTATTGAGCAGGTAATTTATACAAAATACTGGCAGCACTTTGGATGCATTAGCTTGATGGGGAAGAAAAAGGGGTCAGTATTCACTTGAAATATGCCTGTTATTAGCAGCACTTCTCAGCATCTCTGCAAGGCATAATTTAAAAACAATTTTTTTGGAGGGAATTGCACCATCTGGAAGGAAAAAAATTGATAATATATTTACATGGAGGGTTTGGTAGCTCCGGCTGATGATAACTTGACTCTACATATATTATTCATCTTTTTGCAGATATGGATTCAGGTAACACAACTACATTGGCACGGGGACAAAAAGCACAGTCTGTATTTGTGTATGACTACCCTGGGAAGTGAATGATGCCATTAGCCTCAATGAGGGGGAAACTTGCTTCCTGATTTTCTTCAGGACCCAGATCTGGAGACAGGAATAGTGAATGATGTTGAAAAGAAGAACATGGCAGCAAAGACACCAGGAATGCTTCCCATAATGAAAGCACCAGAGTGTGCAGATGTACAGCATATGAACATCCCATTTGTATCCCTCTTTTTATCATGACTCAGTACTGATGCAGGAGAAGAACAATAACTAGCAGGGTGAAAACTGAGCACCCACTGTAGATTGATACATCTTATGTACCTTTCCCAGCTCAGAAAAATAAAAAAAACCTCCATCTTATCTTTTTTTTTATGCGTCACGCTATTCCTTTAGAAATGGCAATGCAATGGGAGGTAGAGTTGAATGGGTGGAAATTCACCACAGTTCTTCCCATATTCCCCATTCTTCCTTGGGGGAACAGAAGGACAGAGTGCTAGAAAAGTGCCACAGATGACTGGCTTGGTGTTTCCTCGTATTGCTAGTTTTCAGATCCATTCAAGCATTCTAAATCTCCAAAGCAATGAAGGGTTTAAAAGTAGCGCAACATATTATCGCCATCCACCTCGCTGAGGTGTTCACCCCGATTTTCTGCAACTGCACACAGTATGCAAGGTGGGTAGAGGAGATTTCAGGCTGCATTTATTCTTGATTGTGGGCCACGGCGTAAGCAACTTTATGTTAGTAACTTTTATGTTATTTGGAACTATAAGCCATGCTGAGAGACAGCATATAATCAAGGAAATAAAGAAGTAGGAGAAAGGACAACCACATGGTCAGTAACAGTCCTATTATTCTAAGTAGACAAAGGAAAAAGAAATGCCTCTGAAGAAGAGATGATGCCTCAAAGAAATCCCTCCCTGTGATTTTGTAAGGGGGTTAAAGTCAAGAGGTTCCTGATGAAGGCCATACCCTGCAGGTAAAAAAGAATCACAAAATGGCATCCACCCTTTGTGTAATGTCTATATTCATGATACCATGTATTTAACTTTTCTAGCTGGCTTCCCTTTTTCTTTCTTGCTCTTGTAAAGTAGAGAACATATGTTTTCTTGCTCTTGATGGCTGACAAGCTGGATTCTCTGAATTATGCAATCTTTGATGGTTGACGACTTAATAGGCCTGAGCCTTGACAAATATATTAAAACAATATTCAAAGATCTGCTGTACTTCTGCATCAGTCTGAGTGATAATCCATATGGGAAGAGTATTGCTTTGGGGCTGAGGAAACCCCACTGAAACCCCCATTTTTAAACTGGCATCCTATTACAGAACTGTTTTTGCTTTTACATCAGTGCTGGCCCTATTTATTATTTTGTCAAAAGCTGAAAGTCTTGGAAAACCCAAGAGACATGCAATCTGCAGAGAAGGAAGAGGAATTTGACAGGTCTGTAATAGTGGAAACGTTGGATTGTAACAAACACTCAGAGAGCGGTGGAAAGGTTACCGTGTGCTTCAGTATCGCTTGGTTTTAGGAGAAAGGGGGGGGGGAAGCAGCTGTTGTGAAACTTAAATTGTTATGTAGCTAAGGTGCTCTGACAGGCCAATGGGAGATTAAACCATCATGAGGACAGTTTTATGGGAGGTCTTCAGGTGGCAAATATAATGCATTGCTCGTTGCTTTCCCTTCTTAGTTCAGCATTCCAGCATCATAGCCCCTTCATTGGGAAGATACATTCTCCTCTCTATGTAATAAGTCCTTGGAAAAAGACTTGGACAGAAACCTGAGTAATCAACCCAGATTAAGATGCCAAAGCAGTCAGGCTTTTCAAAATGACAAATACAGGTTCAAACTGCAGTGAAGAAGACACCTTCATGTGAACAAAGGCCAAAGTCTATCCACAAACAAGAGAGAGAGAGAGAGAGAGAGAGAGAGAGAGAGAGAGAGAGAGAGAGAGAGAGAGAGAGAGAGCGCAACTCTTTGGAGAATCTGCAAAGCTGCATTGAAACACCCTCCTTTTAGCTAAAGAAATTCACTTGGCACACATGTATGTTTTCTCATCTGTAGCCATTTCTTTCTCCTTTACCTCTGCCGATATGATACGTTCTGGGGGTTTTGTGTTGTTAAAATTCACGGTGGTATCATCTTTTCAAGAAGGCACACATATCTTGTTGTGCTTGATTACTTGAAAAATGTTGAGACCGGCTTCTTGATTCTCTTGTGTGCCTAGCATAAAGAGCAGCTGTTCGGGATTGCCTACACCTGGTTGCTGCTTGGAAAAAAACAGAGTGAATGCCAAGAAAGCTTGAAGATGTTTTTCATTTCTCCTTCTTCTAAAATATAGTAGAAGGGAAATGTGCCTTATATGTAGCCTTGCAATAATCCATGACTAGAAAGAAAGGCCAGGCAATATGACCTGGTAATAAAAATGCACATATTTATTTTTATTGCCTTCCAAAATTGGAGAGTCAACTTTTCACATCAGACTTTTTCTGAGGTGAGTTGTGACACAGTTGAAGGGTAAAAAAAGACAATATACAGGTAATACAAACCTTTTTATAAAATGCTAGAGGATAAACAAGAGCTAGTTTATTGTTGTGCTTGGGCATCAGGCTAGAAATAGCAATAGCACTTAGACTTATATACTACTCCACAGTGCTTTACAGCACTCTCTGGATGATTTACAGAATCAGCATATGGCCCCCAACAATCTGGGTCCTCATTTTGCCGACCTTGGAAGGATGGAACGTTGAGTCAACCTTGAGCCAGCCAGGATCAAACTCCTGGCTGTGGACAGAGTTAACCTGCAATACTGCATTTAACCACTGTGCCACCACGGATCAGAAAGCAGGAGCCCTGGAGTTCTAGTCCTGCCTTAGACACAAAGCCAGCTGGGTGACCTCAGAACAGTCATTTTCTCTCAACCTGAGGAAAGAGGCAACAGCAAACCACTTCTGAAAAACCCTCACCAAGAAAACTAGAGGGACTTATTCAGACAGTCTCAGAGAATCAGATAAGATTCAACAGAGAGAGAGAAAAAGAAGAGGATAAATACAAAAGCAGGCTTAAGAACATAAGGTAACACATAACACTGTAACTATAGAGAGCAATTTTCATTGAGGGTATGAAGCAGAGGAAAAGGACTATTATCTATCCCACACATGCTGTGATTCCAATCTTGATTAGGATTAAAATGAAGGTGATTCATGTTGAATAGGGTAAAATAGATTGTACAGTTTGTTTTTCAGATTGCTATCTATGTGGCATCCACCTGGGAACAGTAAAAAAATAAAAAGGAGGGATAGCTGATTCAGCGCAAAAATAGGTCATGCCAATGTAACACGTTTTCGCATATACAATGTGCCAAATTTGCTGATGGGCATTCTTTAACATCTATAAAAACCACAATGATTGTGGTTTCTGAGTTTCTCCAACATGCAGAATTTTGGACTTAACTTTTCTGAACTTTCTTGGGAGGGGAATGTAGTTTTATCAGATGTTTATAACCGCACAAGTATTGAATCAAAGAATGACAAATATAAGTGGACTCAATTCACTCGTGAGTGCTGAGGCAGAAATCATTTTCTTGGACTGCTTCATTTCATTCCAAAGAAAGCTATGGCAGATTGCTTCTATATCTCCAGAACAGACTTTCTAAAATGTCTGGACAACATTTTTGGTTGTTATAGGAGGAGAGCTGTGTTAGTCTTTGGTAGCCAAAAATAAATAGGAATATCGCTCTTTCAAATTCACACATTTTATTAAAAGTCATAATTTTTTGTGAAGTACAGCATACTTTGTCGGATGGATGGAGTAAAATGATGTAGAATAAACTCACCTTACTTGCTAATCTGATATAGAATTTAAATTGGGATGAGGTCGGGGGAAGGGGTGGAAACAAGGTGCAGACGCAGGTTACAAGTGAGATTGATTACAAGGATCTTACAAATAATCTTTGCTTAACGATTGTACTTGGGAGCAGAATTCTCAATCAATGCCTAAATATAACCCTTCCTTTGGTATTTCACCCAAGATTTTATTCTTTTGATTTTGTAAGAATGCTGAACAAATAGATACCTTTGTATGGGCATCTTAAATGTCTAATACAAAAGAAATTTATTCTGTTGTGTTTAGAGGATGCAAATTAGGAATACTTTTTTTCTACTTAATAGAGTTCCTATAGCAGTGGTGATGAACCTATGGCACGGGTGCCAGAGGCGGCACTCGGAGCCCTCTCTGTGGGCACATGTGCTGCTGCCCCAGCCTCACCTCCCCCGACTCCCTCCTCACCAACAGCCTCCCTGGAGGAGAGTCGCCCCCGAGCGTGGCCCACGTGGAGCAGCACAGCCAAAGACATGACAGCCAGGCAGCGTAGACAAGACTCTGCCCTCATGTTCCATCGCACGGGCAGAGGGCATGGCCCTGCGGGCAGATGGGATGAGGGATGGGGTGGGGGCGGAGTGGAGCGGGGGCAGGGCAGGGGGTGGAGCAGGGGCAGGGCCAGTTTTTGGGCACTCGGTCTCGAAAAGGTTCGCCATCACTGTCCTATAGGAAGTCTGAACCCCTAAAGGTTTGATAATAAAAGAAGTCTGATTGTGAAAGAAAATTGTGAAGAGTAAAGTTCTAGTTTTTAAAATTTTCATGCTTTAATACATAACATTTAATACATAATGCCATTTCTATGTTATGCTGCCTTTTTCTCTCCACTTCACAGGTGTGCTTTTGAAAGGAAGAAATATAAATATGTATTCTTAATCCTCATGCTTATTTCAGTTCCTGGAGAAAGGCCTGATTGCATTGTCAATGGCAAAGGATATTATATAAATTCAATGGCTCATATTATTTTTATAACAATTCCCCATCTCCAAGAGTACAGGTAAGCAGAAAGAGAACCAAATGCACCCATTCCTACGATTTACAGCCGATCTGTTGTTTTCAATGTGTTGTGTTATATTGGGAAAATCAGGAGAGCGGAGACTATATTTTTTCTGATCTCCCTGCAAGATAGCTTTGTGACTACATGTTGTTAAGTACCTTTGTCAGCCAGAGGGATTTCTGGAAGAAGATTTGAAATGCTTCTTTCTCAGTGGCCCTGAAACATCATTTCTGCTTCTTGCCAGGGATTTCCAATGGGCTGGAAACTGTAGATAAACCAAATATGAACAAAAACAAGATTGGCAGGGGCTAAATCTAGCTTTACCTTTTGTGGGCTTTCTGAAGTTTTTCTTTTTGTAGACATCTTGTTATTAATATCAAATGTGTCATTATTACTAAATCTTAAAGTTTGTACTCTTCTATAATGTTTAGTGGAGAAAAAAAAGAGATGCTATGTGTAAAGTTTCACAAAACAATGGCTTAATGAAGCCAGCACACTTATAATCGTGATACTTTATTGATCAGCCATTAGGCCATTCTAATACGAAACACAAAACAATATTAACACCATGTGTTATAAAATAAAGTAAAAGGCTGAAATAAAAGGAATGGAAGTCATATATCTGTGTCATCCCTACAATTTACTCCAATCAGATACACATTGTAGTTCTCAATTGTACAATTTGTTCAGATAAAGGACTGTGTTGTATATAATATTTGGGTTCTGATTACATGTACTCATGAAATATTTTATTTTATTTTTTATTTTATTTTATTATTTACTTTCTGCCTTTAATTACTTTTATTAGTAACTCAATGTGGTGAACATATCTAATATTTCTTCTGCCTCCTCCTATCTTCCCCTGAGTCAATCTTGTAAGTGGATTACACTGAGTGATTGACGCAAAGTCACCTAGCAAACTTGCATGCCTATAATGAACCTAGAACTCATAATTGCCTGGTTTCTAGGCCAGCACCTACACCAAACTGACTCTCAAATATGTTGCTTTAATGTAAGGATCCCAATAGGCAGTCTGTATGTATATTACCTACTGCACATTACATGATAAGTATATTATGAAAATACTTATCAATTTGTTAAATCCTTAATTTATTTTTATTTTGGCATGTTTAAATTTTTTACTCCTTTGTGAAAATTCAATGTGTGTGTGTATGTGTGTGTGTATTTGTGTTAAAGCTTTTAGATTTTGCTGAGAAAGAATTAAAGAATTAAAGGGAGACTAGTATAACTATATATATAAATACACACACACAAACACACACACATACACAACTGTAGCAGATGTCATATTTTCACAATGCTTTCATTTAGTTGGTGGTAATGACAAATTCTTATATTTGGTTTTTTTTTTTAAAGAAAGCTTTCAATCACTTTTGAAATTAATATCCTGTATTCCTGGAACATTATACCCTGCTGGTTTAATTGAAGAGCTAGCTCATTGTTTTAACAGAGATCCCTCTGATCTTACACATATCCTTTTAGATGTATAAAATTTTCTCTAATAAATCATATTCCTATTTCATCCTCTAAACCTGACCAAGGCAGCCTAGGATGGTCAAGAGTTTGCTTGTCATGGTAGTTTGGGGCAATTTAGCACACTATTAAGCATGCTATTTCATGCCACAAAGAAAGAAACAACACAGGCTAAGCACTTTCCTTTCCTTTCCTTTCCTTTCCTTTCCTTTCCTTTCCTTTCCTTTCCTTTCCTTTCCTTCCTTCCTTCCTTCCTTCCTTCCTTCCTTCCTTCCTTCCTTCCTTTCTTTCTTTCTTTCTTTCGCACTCCACACAAACACCTCTAGAGAAAGCTGGAGAATGCATCATTTCCTGCTGAGACTTCATCGACCATGTTAAGACTGAAGTCAAGCGATAGCAAAAGCAATAGCACTTAGATTTATTTACTGCTTCATAGTGCGTCACAGCACTTTCTAAGTGGTTTACAGAGTCAGCAACAACCTGGTTTCTCACTTTACCAACCACGGGAGGATGAAAGGCTGAGTCAACCTTGAGCAGGTCAGGATTGAACTCCAGGCTGTGGACAGAGTTTGCCTGCAATACTGCATTCTAACCACTGCATCACCAGGGCTCCTGAGATGGAATGTGATTTCTTTTCTAGTTCATTCTTTGTACTCCTCCGCATAGGAGAGACCACATCTGAAATGAAATACATATGTAATTTTATGTCTATTATGGGATTATTGAGAAAGGGCATGTGAAACTACTCTTATGAAAATTACATGTTTATCATTTTCTGGCAAGTTGGTTGTACAACATAGGTAATTTACTATATGTGACAAATTGCTATTGCTATTGATCATTAGGCCAGTCAGAATCAGGTTGCACACAGGTGCTGACTTTCCAGTGTGTGAAAATTAAAAAAAGGCTGTATAAAAGTAGAATGCAGGTGGCAAATTGTGACTCTTGAAATATTGCTGAACCACAAATTCCAAGAGCCTCCACTGGCATGGCTAGTGGCAAGGGATCCTGGGAGTTGCAGGTCATCAGCATCTGAAGGTCCACATTTATTTTTCCTAGATTAGGAAGATATACTAGGAAAGATAAATCTCTCCTGTCTAACACAATAATCTTTCAACTATTCATCTGTACTCACCAGTATTTCTTCTTGTGTTTTCTCCTGCTTAGATAGTTCATTTTTATTGGAGAGTTTTTATTTCCTGCCTTTGTAATTATAACCCAGCTTCTGGAATAAAATGCTATCTTGGCTATAATTACATCTTAATAGTTTTGTTTTTATAAAATCATGATCACATTATCAATGATCCATATAAAGCCAATCTCTGGTGGCCTACAAAGACAATGGACCACAGATCCTATAATTCCTCTGCCAACATTGAGTGTTGCATATTATTAGGGGAGACATGGTAGCAGTGTTCCTGTATTTGAGGGGTTGCCACAAAGAAGAGGGGGTCAAACTATTCTCCAAAGCATCAGAAGATAAGACAAGAAACAATGTTTGGACACTGATCAAAGAGAAAAGCAACCTGGAATTAAGAAGAAACTTCCTGACAGTGAGGACAATTAACCAGTGGAACACCTTGCCCCCAGAAATCGTGGGTGCTCCATCACTGGAGGTTTTTAAGAAGAGACTAGACAGTCACTTGTCTGAGATGGTATAGGTTCTCCTGCTTGAACAGGGGGCTGGACTAGAAGACCTCCAAGGTCCCTTCCAGCTCTATTCTACTCTATGTGTTCATAGTGCCAAGTTAAGGGAAGAAGTAGTAAAGAACTGTAACAGTTTTCTCTATTGTTGCAACAAGAAAAATATATGCAGAAGTGCAACCTCAAATACTTTCTGCCTTTAGAAATATGCCAAAGAAAGCTCCAGTCAGGATCCCAGTGCAAATGGGATCTATCCAGATCTATCACAGCTGGAAAATAGGAACATTCAATCAATGCTATTTGATCATGCCTAAGAGCAGTGGTTCTCAACCTGTGGGTCAGGACCCCATTTGGGGTCGATCAACCATTTCACAGGGGTCGCCAAGCAAGGCTGTCCACCATTTTTTTTGTCCGCCATTTTTTTCCTCTTTTCCGGCGGGTGCCTTACCTCCCTTGGGCTGGGCCAGCTGGTGGTCAGCCTGCTCCGTCTCTGCTGCTTGCCAGCTACGCCTCAGCCAGCGCAGGGAGCGGAACCACGCATGTGCGGCGCTCCCGGGCAGGGAAAGTCCTCGATTTACGACCGGTTGGGTAGTCCTCGACTTACGACCGGTTTAGTCCTCGACTTATGACCGGTTTAGTCCTCGACTTACGACCGGTTGGGGTTGCAGCATTAAAAAGGTTGAGAACCACTGCCTAAGAGGACCACATCTGGGCTGCAACATCTAAATGACCACCAGATAGCAGCTGAGAGTTTTTTGCATCTCTATCTAATGGTCACCTGCATTTCACAGCCCTAATCTAGCACCTGCTTTGCATACAGAAAAATGTTAGATTCCTTCTCTTGCATCTTTAATTCAGAATGTCTGAGTTAAAAAAGAAAGAAAGAAAATATATGCAAACTCTAGAGAAAATATTCATATTATCTCCTTAACAGCATAAACATAAAACAATTAAATACCATAGAAAGATTACACATGCGTAAATACTCTTAGAAAAGATACGAGTGCATAAAATATCCAAATGAAATATAGTCCCTAAAGGCCTTGATACTCATTTTCTTATTCTCATTTCATATGATTTTATTTACATCATTGAGAATATTGAATGTATCAACTGGCAATGTGGGGCTCCTAGTTACTTGTACGATTACATTTCAATAATCACTATTGAATTCTGATTTCAGTTATATTAATTGTGTTTTTTATTTTGATGAGAGGCTAAAAATTGAAGGCCACTGAGGAAAACGTTCAAAACATGTCTGATATACCCTGTGTGAAGGTTTGTTTAGGATATTTTCAAACAACATTTCTTCTCCTTCACACTACATGTTACTACCTGCCTCAGATGAGAGGGCAGAACTTTGTTGAAAGGATGATCTTTCTTTCATGGACTATTGTATGTAATTAGCTCTTAGAATTTTAGTTACACCTTCTGAGGTTGGTGGTTTTTATGTTAAGAAAAGGATAAAGCATATTTTAGGTATTCACATCTCTTCCAAAGATTCCCACATATCGGTTTGCTGTCATCATAGGCCAACTAAAGGAATCTACTGAAACTGCTGAACTGACAAGGAATATGAGCTGTTTTCTTGCCCTGTTTTGTGTTTTAAGATGTTAGGAATATCATAAATCTGTAAATAATTTTTTACAGATATTTTAATTAATTTAATTTATTACATAACATTTCTTTATTTATTTTTCTCATTTTTTCTAGATCTCAGAGAGCAATCTTAGTCTACCTGGAAAGTGTTCAGAACAGACATGAATAAGATTCATTCTAAAGCCTCTTCAGAGTTAAATATTTGTGTTTGTTTGTTTTGCTGTTCACTGTACTGACAGACAGAAAGACAGGCAGGCAGACAAATAACTCCTACTTCTGCTCTTAACCAGAACAACAGATATATAAACGTTGTTGCCTGCTTTTTTGGATGGAAGCTTGGTACAATCTATAGATTTCCTTTTTATTGGATTTTATAAATGGCTAAAGTTCATGTTGGATTTAGCAGGGATAAATGCACTTAATCAAATATTCCTTCTATAATAAATGCCTTATTTTTATTGTACTATTTGGCATCTCCATTTATTACCCACTTTTCTGTCTACTATGTTGTCCCCCCTTCCAACTTACTGGCATGTTATTCCCTGTCTGTTTATGGGAAAAAAACACAAAGAAACCCTCAACAGCATACATTGTACCAGCACAATTATAAAATAATTATTTAAGCCACATTGGAAATGGTAGAATTGTACACAGTGTCAGAGGTCTTTGCCATACCCCTGGCTCCAACAAGAAACAAGCCATTGAGTTTACAGGTGGCCGGTTTAATTACAGTATGCTCTGGCACGTAGTATTCAAACAAACAGCAAACAAAGTCAGTGCTGGGAGCAACTGCCTCCCAACGCTTAAATAGATGCCTCTCAGCTGGCCCCACCCCCTAGCCAGCATCCGGCGTGAGCACCGGTATGGCAGCAAGGCAAGGAAGCGAGGCAGGATCTCAGCTCCCTACCGTTTCTCCATGCCAATCAGCTGCTCGGCAGGATGGCCTCGCAGCTGCATTCCACAGGGTCCCCCTTCCAGCATACAGGTACGAGGGAGGGAAAGGGCTGTTGCTGCCATCTCTGCTGCTGGTCCCATCTGCTGCCTCCGGGTGCCTCCATCTGATGATCTTGTCCCCCCTCCCCCCTCCCATTAGTGGCAAGCCCACAGGGGCTTCACAGGCGGCCCCCTCTACCAGGGCTCCACCTGGAAGGCAGGAGAGACGTGGGATTAGTCATTAACTACGGTGGTCAACCCAGTTAGCCTCTGCCCTGGCTTACGGGGATTCCGTCGGTGGAACAGTTTCAGTAAATGGAGGGCTTTTCCCCCCACTCATGATGCATCCATGACAGGGTACCCCTTCCATTGTACCAGGTATTGCAAGCGACTCTGGCAGATTCGGGAATCTAGCACCTTGTCAATCTCGTATCGGTCCTCTGCGATAGGACCTGGTGCCTGCCTGATGGACCAAAAGGAGGACCCTTCCACTGGCTTCAGTAAACTGCAGTGAAATACCGGGTGCACCCTCCCCAAGAGACGGGGCAGCTTTAGTTTCACAGTGACTGGGTTGATGACTTGTACAATCGGGAATGGACCTATGAAATTTGGGCCTACCTTTTTGCAGGGTATTTTCAGGCGCAGGTACTTGGTGGACAGGTACACCATATCCCTTACCTGAAAGGGCTTTTGGGGAGCCCATTTCCTATTGGCTGAGCCTTATAGGCCTCTGCTGCCTTTCGTGAGAAATAATGTACCTGCTATTATCTAGTTTGGCAGCTGTATTTTCCATCAGAATTGTGGACACTTTCACCAGGGTGTCTGAAACCTTTAGCAATAACCTGTAACAGTGTCAGCAGAGTGCTAGAGAATATTAATGGTTATTTTCTAACAGTAAGCTTTGAGATTTGTTATACAATTATATAATTAAGGCACAAAGTGCTAATTGTGTTTACATTTCTCCATGCT
The DNA here is from genome assembly GCF_001527695.2 of Protobothrops mucrosquamatus. NCBI lineage: Eukaryota > Metazoa > Chordata > Lepidosauria > Squamata > Viperidae > Protobothrops > Protobothrops mucrosquamatus. Next base: position 235,307 of record NW_015387045.1, read on the forward strand.
GAGCTATGATAAAAAACTGCATTTTTTTTAAAAAAAACTCCCTTGGAGGAAGAGAGATTAGAAGTAATAAAAGCTTTTTTTTAAATAAAGTGGATCAATTAGGAATGTGAATAATTCATACCTACCTCTCTATCATACAGGTGTTTCTGTATCTGGATTTTTTCTATTTTGTTGGGAGTTTCCACACGCATACATAAGAGTTCAAAATAGGGTGCTAAAGCAAAAGGAACAATAATTAAATCGATTTTAGATTCTGCAGCTTCAGAATTATATGGATCCCCTTCAAGCCTGTTTAGACTTACCTGGGGTAGTCTTGGCAACAGGTAGTAATTTAGCACATTAACCAAAGATGTGCCACCATATATTATTCCACTGATTTATTTCTACATAATGGGGAAGCCAGCAATTACCTACAGAATTTTAGAATCAGTATAGGACTAAATATCCCTCATATTCCCAGTGAATGTTAAGACAGTAGGCTAGAAAGAGAAACAATAGTTTCAACTTCTGGCTAGAAACCAGGAGAACCATGAGTTCTAGACCTGCCTTGAGAACAAAGCCAGCTTGGTGACTTAGGCCTGTCACTCTCTCTCAGTCCTAGCAAGCAAGCAATGGCAAGCCAATTTGGAAATCTTGCCAAAAGTCACAGTGACACTGAGCTTGTCAACCAGAAGGTTGGCAATTTGAGACCCAAGTAACATGTGATGGGGTGAATTCCCGTTCTTGCCTCAGCTTCTGCCAAACTAGCAGTTGGAAAACATGCAAATGCAAGTAGATAAATAGGTACCACTTTGTGTTCTGTGCACCTTGGGCTATAGTCATGCTGGCCACATGATGTCTTCAGACAATGTTGGTTTCCTTGGTTAGGAAATGGAGGTGAGCACTGCCCCCTAGAATTGGACATGACAAATACAGGGGAGCCTTTATCTTTTAAATTATTATTTTTCATGTACAAAGCAATCGCTATATATGTTATGACTGAAAAAGACCCTTCAATTTAAATTCAGCTTATATAAAAATCTGGACATGTATAATTGAAGAAAGATTTAAATTCCTACAATTATAATTGTAATTCGAACAGTTGTGAAAGGACAGTTTGCGAAGAAACTCTTTCCCATCACATAGCAGCAGATGTAGATGTCTGCATATTTTATACAAAATACAATCTTTTTAAAATGTAATGTACATTCTTTATTTGGTAGTGCATTATTTCAGAGAACCATTCTGGCTGCAGAAAGTGATAAAAATGAAATCAATTATAATTGCAATACAGCTTGATCAAAGGCTGTTTATTCTATCCATGCAAATTACTGTATTAAGTTTCCTAACTCAACTGTGGTTTTGTCATTTTAGATGCATCCCAATCCTGACAAAAGTATTTACTTCGTATGAAAGTCTTCCAAGTGTGGCATTATATGAAAAGGCATTGTACTACGTTTGTTTGAACTCATAGCTGCCTTATGCTTGTATAGTCAACTCTTTCTTTTCTTAACTGCACTGTTGCAGCTAAATGTCAAATTTCTCCGCTTTGTCTCATCCTGAATATAACAGTTACAAGAACTGGTATAAAGCCAGGAGTTTAAACAATCCTCAAACCAAAGATCTTTGGGTTCACTGTAATGCCAGAGGGGAATATGGCAGAGTAAGATTGAACCTGTGGACAAAATCTTAACACACGTAAAGCTTCTTTCTAAGGGCAATCTGGGATTGGCACTACATATGTGCACCCATAACCCCAGGGGCATCTTTGCAGAAGGAACTGATTTACTCTGAACATTTCCTGGATTAGCTACTCTTCCAAGGGAAGACTATGCAGTTATTTTTGTCATGGAACAACTGGCTGCCCATTAGTAGGAACTCAGTCTTTCTCTTACTTCCTTGCTCCTGGGATCTACCTGCTTCTTGAAAAGTCTGTGGTACCATGGTGTTCCAGTGCCATTCATCCTGAACAATACCATGGGGGGGGGGCTTTGCTATTCAATGACATTTGGTCTAGCCAATTTAGTCTAGTGATTAAGGAACCAGGCTATTTTTGTCAGCCTAACTCACCTTCCAAGGTTGTTGTTGTGGGGAAAATAAATATGTTCACTGCCTTAAGTTATTTATAAAAATAATAAAACTAGGATACAAGTAAATAAATAAATAATTTATTTGGCCATGCCACAGACAAATGCAGCATAGAAGAGTACGGGGAATGATGTGGAACGCCAATTTTAACTGCACTGTTGCAGCTAAATGTCAAATTTCTCCGCTTTGTCTCATCCTGAATATAACAGTTACAAGAACTGGTATAAAGCCAGGAGTTTAAACAACCCTGTGTTCACCGTCTCTGCAACCAGTAGCTTGTACATACAATAAATAGCTAAATAAGCTGATCAGCTGATAAACTATTCACATATTAAACCTTCATGAGAAATACAGTCACTAATTATATATGATGGCAGCCTACCCAGGGCTTTAACAAAGTAGAACTTTTTGAGTCTAAAAAATAAGATAGATTACCTAGCGCTTGGCAAATTAGAGCAGTGTTTCTTAAACTTTTTTTTTCTTCCGGGTCCCTTTCTTTACTTTTAAAAATTATGGAGGACTCCAAAAGAGCTTTTGTTTGTATAGGTCATATTTACTGTATTAAAAATTAAATTTGCCCAATGTGTATAATATTTATTTATTTATTGAATCATGTAAAAATAACAATATTAAACTCATTACATATAAACATTAATATTTTTCATGAAAAAACCTATTTTTAGCAAAATGTATTAAGGATGACATTGTTTTTTTATTTTTTGGGTAAATACCTTCAATATCTGGAAAGTAAATTTGATTCTGCAGACCCCTGAGAGGTCTCACCGGAGAGGTCTGCAGAGCATACTTTAAACACTGGACTTGAAGGATTATAAATGCAGTTAGTTATATATTGGGCAGTAGAAATTCTTATTATTCTTAATTTTAGGAATAAATTTGCTAATTTCTATTCCTAGGATGTGAGCAGTCTTCTTTAAGAGAATTTCCTCAGGGTCAATCTTATTTCTCAGAAGAAACACTGTCCTTGGGGGAAAAAAGCAGATGAATTTCTCGTAAATAAGAACTTATCTTTGGTCTGTTGCTGTGTGATGTGGGTTTTCTCAACCCCCCACAACTGCATTCCTGCTGTGAGTTGCTGCATGAAATGTAATTGGCAGGTGAAGTTTCCACATTGTGAAGTAATTCACTGCTTGTAGTGAACAAACAAACAAGCAACTACCAGTGTTCATGCTATGCTTGGGGAACATGAAGAAAGGAGAAACACCTGTTAATCCCCCAAAGTTTCATATGGAAAGGAAAATGGTGGAAAATGTTGTTTTCTGGCAATAAAGATAAAATATCAACCTTAGGGGGCTGTAAAATCTTGCCTCCAGTGACCATTCATATTTCTCTATGAATGATGTCCTTCCCTATGCAAAACAATGATTGGCCAAAATCCGATTCATAAATCTACTGTAGCAATTGTTATTCCTGAAATTATATATCTATTGATGGATCAGATTAGCTACACAAACGCTCCCGAAATACAAGCCTCAAGGCTTTAATTTTATGTACCTTTGTAGTTCACCATAAAAAAAATAAATAACATTCTTCCAATCTGCCTGCACCAAATCCCCCAGTCTTTTTATTTGTGCTTTGCAATGGTGATAAAAGATGATTAGAGCATGTATAATTTGGTCTCATAAAAATGATAAAGTTTCTATGATATTCTGGGCCAACAATTGAAACAAGGTGTTCAAAGGCCAATGACGTAAAACTTTATATTGTAATATAAATGATCTTGTATTTGAACCAAATGTTGGGCAACACTGCAGCAACTGTCTAAAAATAGCATGAGCTTTATTAGGTTGCATACCATAGTAGCTTATGCTTTAAATGCTGATTTTGCAGTAGGCATGGGTTTTTTTCCCCTCCCTGCTGTAAGAATACTTTCTGTGATTGACATCCCATTCTCTCTCCTTATCTCATTGTGCTTGGCTGTATGGCTATTTCTTTAATGTTTAATTTAAATAATCAGTTACTATTTTGCCTGCAGATATCAAGTTCAGACAATGATTTAAAACATTGTAGTAGTTCCACATCAAGTATTGCAGCTTCTCTCTGAGTAATAATGCTAGCAATAATAGCCACAAACTAAATTTATTTAGTTGTACATTCTTTGTTAGTCTTGAAATATTTCACTTCTCCTTTTCAGTTTAACCTTTTCAGGATTTTCTGTTGAGGATGCACACAGAATTCACCACTCTAGCAATGACAGTATTCTACTATATTTGTAGTTTGAGAATAGTGAAGAATGAGAAACTCTCCAAACTAGAGTTGAAATTCTGGATCCAGACTTCTCAGATGAATGAGAAACTTCCGAGCAAGACTACCTACTGTACTTTAGTTTTACTAAAGGTAGTGCAAGTAGCCCTCGACTTAACAACCATTCGTTCAGTGGCCGTTCAAAGCTACAACAGTACTGAAAAAGATGACTTATGTCCAGTTTTCATAGTTATGACCAATGCAACATGCCCCTGATCATATGATCAAAACTCAGATGCTTGTCAACTGGCTTATATTTATGATGATTATAGTGTCCTGGGGTTATATGATCACTTTTTGCAACCTTCTGACAAGCAAAATCAATGGGGAAGCCAGATTCACTTAAGAACCATGTTACTAACTTAACAACTGCATTGATTCACTTAATAGCTGTGGCAGGAAAGGTTGAAAAATAGGGCAGAATTCACTTAGCAACTGTCTCACTTAGCAACATAAATTTTGGGCTCAATTGTGGCCGTAAGTCAAGGACTACCTGTAGACTTTTTTTGTCACAGCTATTTATTGGATTTTGCCATTCTGTGAATATTATGATGCAGATTTGGGGAATTCCAACATGCCAGCCACAGTTTAAAGAAGTTAAAATAATAGAGAATGGCAAAGGAGAGAATTAACACCTCAATAAACTGTAGCAATTTGATCATGAACAAATCCAGCTACACTTATTTGGAATGTTGTGAAAGAGTTTGTCCCAGGCAAAACTTTACTTGCTGTATGGATTAGTTCCCTATTTCTGCTTTCAGTGTTTTCTAATGTGGTTGTAGTACAGTATGTGTACTTAGTAATAATACGGGGAAGGATGTGTAGAAGTGGTTCCTAAATGGATAGCTAGAATTCAGATAGATGATGTGAAGATACATGAATTTCCCCGTGGTGGATGGTTATACAGTTTAATGTAAAAAAAATTGAAATATTCAAATAGAAGAGAATTTAGGTGCTGGAGACTGTAAGTTGTAGTCCTTTCAGAAATGAAAGCCACTTGGGTGACTTTGGGCCAATCACTCTCAACCTTAACCCCCCTCACAGGATTATTGTTGTGGAAAAAATAGGAAAAAGGGGCATTAAATACTCCACCTTAGGTTATACAAAATAAAGGTGAGATATAAATTTACTAATAAACATTGTCATAGACCAGTGATGGCGAACCTTTTAAAGATCGAGTGCCCAAACTGCAACCCAAAACCCACTTATGTATCATCGGGTGCCGAGTGGGCGTGGCCCATTGTGTGGGTTTGGCCAATTAGGTGGGCGTGGCCACGGTGGTAACGGCAGACTGGGTGGGACTAAAAAGTTCAATCAATCAATTCTGACTTAGTGAGATCTTTTTTTTCCCCGCGAGAAGTTGAAATTGATTGATTGATTGAACCTTTTTTTTTTTTGCACACGGTGGCGGAGGCCGAAAGCGAAAAGGTTTTATAAAACCCAGCTGAAGGCCTAGGACTGGGGCGATGGTGCGCGTGCCCACAGAGAGGGCTCTGTGTGCCACCTGTGGCACACGTGCCATAGGTTCACCACCACGGACATAGATGATCAGTGATAAACCATGATTGAAATCATTAGTCAGCAGACCCAACAAGGAATCTGTAAAAGCTACTTAAAGATAGATTGCAATATAACGCATAAACAGCAAAACACTACCCAAATGTTGCAACTTCTGATGGCCAGCAATAAGCAACCTATCACACTCTAGATGTTTGGGTTGCTAGGCTCATAAACTCCAGGCAGTATGTTAGCGGCCAGGAACAGTTAGAACTGTTATCCAATACGAATTGAACATCTAACGTAAAGAAGAAACTATTAGAAACTTATTCATTTTCTTCCTATAGCTTCTTTCAATATAAACTACTATGATAACTTATTACTTTCCACATTTTTAGTGTCTGGTGAAACATAATGTTCAAGCACCCATGAAACCTGAAGACTCACCCACTTCAAAGGAAAACCAATTGAATTCAGCCGGATTTACTGCTAAGTAGGGCTCCAAGCTATTATTCTGCAAAGATGTAATCCTAAACAGGCTTACTTGGGGATAAATCCCAGTGATAATACTACAATGAATGTCTTAGCAAACATATTTAGGCTTCCATTCTAAAAATGCAATCCCACATGCTTTTATCAGCATGTTCCAAAGCAGAGTTTATTCACAACCGATAAGAATGCATCAAACCCAATACACAAGCTACTTTATTTGATTTCTACTCTGATTTCTTATTCTAGCAAATAAGATGACTTACTTCTCATCTTCACAATCAATGGTGGCGATGTTTATTTTCTGCACTTACAAGTTATTTGAATAGTAGCAGAAGGATATTATTTATTTACAGATAATTGATTATACAGTGCAAGAAGTGATTTTTATTCTGATGGCACCTAGCGTTTTTGTAGCACTGCTCCTTAAGTGCACAAAAAGACATTACATATCGATTTAGTTCAGATAGATTGAGATATATACCAAATTTAATGAGCTTACTTATAATCACCAATTTTCAAAATGGTATATCACCCATCTGTGCACTTAAATTATCGTTTCTACATTTTTTATTCAAGAAACTCAGGGAAAGGCAGGAATTTCAGCTAAATGAAGGGTTGTTGTTTTATTTGCAGGAATCGCTGAGGCTTTCATTCACAGAGAAGATGTAGTCTCTCTCCATCCAATTCTCCCAATGTCTACAACCTCTGGTGATCCTCTTTCCATCAGATATGAACAAAACAATGGAAAGCATTTTTATAGGCTTCTGCTTTTCCCTTACCACTCATTCACTGCTACAGGATTTTTGTGAAAAAATGGGGAGAAAGAAATAGATGAATGTAAAAGAATATAAAGGTGCTGAGGGATCAAAAAATATTGTATCAGCTGGAAGCTCACTTGTTCACTTCATTTTTTCCTGATAGGGCCACTTTTTTTTTTTTTTTTTTTGCTAGGAAAAGACTGTTTTTGCCAGACCTTTTGGATCCCAAATGGTTTTTTTTTATGTTGCATGTTATTTGTTTGGAACCCTGTCTTCTTTCTTTTAAATATTTCTTGGACATTCTTCCTAGGTTTTGTTTCTAGATCATGAAAAAGATTGAATAGGTTCCAACGTGTATTCTGTCTTATTTTATCACCTCTTTATTTTCCATGCATTTTCCCACAGAGCTCCAACACCATTCTTTTTTTTATCAGCTGTTTTTGTTTTAATAATAATAATAATAATAATAATAATAATAATAGAAAGTTGGAAGGGACCTTGGAGGTCATCTAGTCCAACCCCCTGCTCAGGCAGGAAACCCTATACCATTTCGGACAAATGGCTGTCCAGTCTCTTCTTAAAAACTTCCAGTGTTGGCGCATTCACCGCTTCTGGAGGCAGGTTGTTCCACTGGTTAATTGTTCTAACTGTCGGGAAGTTTCTCCTTAGTTCTAGGTTGCTTCTCTCCTTGATCAGTTTCCACCTGTTGCTTCTCGTCCTGCCTTCAGGCACCTTGGAGAATAGCTTGACTCCCTCTTCTTTGTGGCAGCCCCTGAGATATTGGAACACTGCTATCATGTCACCCCTCATCCTTCTCTTCATTCTGAACTAATTTTCAGTCTCAGTTCCAGATATCACTTGGCAGTTTTCACCTAAGCCCAGGGCAACCTGTCTTCTGGGCCCCCTGCCTGGATAAAAAGCCTCTTTTCCTTCCCCAGCCTTAAAGCAAAGTTCCTGTAGGCCAAGCTGGGGTGTTGCTCGGAGCTCAGATAGTGGTTCTCCACACATCTACAAGGGGGTTGGTCTCACTGAATAAACCAAAATAAAACTCCACAATTAGGAAGCTCAGGGAGATGGGGAAATAGCTTTTTTTTATTATTATTATTATTATTATTATTATTATTATTATTATTATTATTATTATTATTATTATTATTATTATTATTATTATTATTATTAATTGAATTTATATACTGCCCTATCTCCCTTACGGGACTCAGGGCGGTGAACAGGTGATAATAAAAACCACGATAAATATATGCAAGTTTCTGTTCTAAAATCAAATTAAATAACAGGCCTGCTCTAAAATACTTCATACAAAACCCCCACTAAAACATAATCAAACTACGCCAGGCCGGCCGCACGGAATAGATGGGCCTTCAGGGCTCGGCAAAAAAGGCGCAGGTCCGCAACTGTACGTAGGTCGGGGGGTAGGTCATTCCAGAGGGCAGGAGCTGCCACAGAGAAGGCTCTCCCCCTGGGGGTCGCCAGCCGGCATTGACTGGCCGACGGCACCCTAAGGAGGCCCTCTCTGTGGGAGCAGACTGGTCGAAGGGAGGTGTTTGGTAGGAGGCGGTCTTGCAAATACCTAGGTCCATTGCCACGGAGCGCTTTAAAGGTTGTTACTAACACCTTGAAGCCCACCCGAAAGGCCACAGGCCACAGGTTTGGGATTCAGTTTGAGGCTTAAATAACCTAGGTGCTATACTGGAAGTTCTGGTAGTTAATGATATCCATGCATTTTCTCCACTTGTCCCTTAATTTTTAATTATGCCTAGAAGTTATTCATGCAATGCATTCATTTAGTATTTGTAGCTGATTGAGATTTTAGTTTCCCCCCACTCCGTATTGCTTTCATTCTCAGACATTTTAAAACATGTTAGCTATTGAATTTTTGCTCCCCCCCCCCTCATTTGTTGTTAAACCAAAATACAGGTGTTAAAAATATGCATACAGCTGCTCAGAGTCATTGGAGTTGGGCAGCACACAAGTTGAATAAATCACTATTATTATAGTTGATTGCATAGTCAGCCAGATGTTTAGGCTTGATTTGGCATTTTTATCCACTATCAAGTCCTTCCCAAGGACATGGGGTAGGCAGAGGTTGGTGTTAATGGTGTTGTTGCAGGATGTAAGCTGTTGCAAGTGAAGCTGCCATTTGCAAATACTGATAATAAAGCTTTTTTGTCAGTGCTGATGGCCCTTAAGTGGTGCTGGATTCAGTGGGGGCTGGGAGGGAAGAAGAAATGAGTGAAATTCAATCCCACCTTTTATTCATGAATGTTCTTGCAGAATCAAAGTTTTCTGTAAACAGAAAACAATAAGATGCAATCTTCCTTTCTCCTAAAGGACTTAATTTGTTTTTTTAAAAAGCCGGGAAAAAAATATAAAATCTCTTAGAACAAAATAACTTTAAGAAGTAGGTTCTGCAATGGAGACATTTTTTTCCTGGCAGCAATGGGGAACTGGTTTTGTATTTGCTATACCCAAATTACTTCTGTTTTTCAGTGATGGGACATTTAGCTTTGCCAGCGTATAGCTGGGAAAAATTTCCAGAACTAAGTATCTACCAGGCTGTCCTAGAATTTACAAAACTGGAAAAAGTGATGCTGTACGTTGGTGAGCTAATATTCAGTTCCCTTCTACCTTTGATTGCGTAAGTCAGGGCTTTTCAACCTTTTCACCCACTGTACCACTTTTAGGATATAGCAATATCTGAGTACCACCAGTTGCCTAGCAAGGTGTCAAAAACTTGATGACCAAAAAAAAAAAAAAAAAGGAAAAAAGTGATAAAGTACAGGTAGTCCTCGTCTTACAACAGTTCGCTTAGTGACTGTTCGAAGTTACAATGGCACTGAAAAAAGTGCCCCCCAAGGCACAGCCAAGCAAGATACCTGCCTGTCCACCTGGCAGCGCTCTTCCTCCTGTCCAAGGTTTTCATTGTTGTGAGCATTTCTGTTGAGGATTGGCAGCGGGGGTGGGGTGGGGGTGTTTGGTTTTTATTCCCCCCATCTGCTGGGTGGTTGCAGCAGGTTTTGGTCACTTCACATGACCCTGGGACACTGACCGTCATAAATATGAATCAATTGCCAAGCATCTGAATGTAAATCACAAGACCCTAGAGATGCTGCAACATTCCAGCTGATCAGCGCTTCTTCTGGGCTCAGCAGAAGCGTTAGGATCAGCACCGAGCTCCAGCTGGAGCCTGGCGCTGATCCTGGCACTGATCCTGGCGCTTCCACTGAGCCCTGACAGTCCCGAAGAAACGCTGATCCTGGCGCTTCCGCTGAGCCCTGACAGCCCTGCAGCTCCAGCCATCTCTCGCTCAGGCTTGTGCGGTGCTGCCACTGGTTCAGCTCATTCCCCTCCCCCGCTACCACTTTTCTAGGATGGTCGCATACCACCTGCCAGGTGCCAATGTACCACAGGTGGTACCCGTACCACTGGTTGAAAAGCCCTGGCGTAAGTCTTCAGCAAGTAAGCAGGACTGGAGCTAATTAGGCAAGCTGATATGTAATTTATATTGAAGGCATTAGTAGAGGAAACCATAATAAATGATGTACACCACCCAGAGTTACCTGTTGAAGTGGCAGCTATAGAAATCAAATCAATCATATAAATAAAGCATTCCAGTGTCAGCAATGCTTAAGAGTAAGCTCTATTTATAGAATCAATATTCAAACATGTTTGAATCTCTTATCTTCTGTCTCCACAATGGTTAGATCTGTAGTCATATTATTTTTCTTTGAATGTGTGAGAATTAACTCTCATGGGAGAATTATTTTAATTTATGTTCTAAAATCCAGATATTCACATACTTGGTGGTTCTTATATTTTTAAGGCTGCGTATCTAAAAACTGTTATTTTTTAAAGTAATCCATGATGTTAATGATTGATTTGAATTAGAATTTATATTTCATAACTTATGTTACATTGAACACACCACATACATTTTTCTAGAAATCTTTCAATCAAATTTGCATTTTTCCCTCTCTATCTGCAGGTGGAAGAAGTCTCCAAAGTGACAGTGCCTGTATGCTTGTGAAGATGAAGCATCTTCAGCCAATTGTTTCTCATTGTGAGCTAGCCAGTAGCTTCTATTCAGTTGTGAGCAGGAGCCAATCCACACTCATTGTTTTTCATTTCAAATGTGCCCATCACCAGATTCAAAGCCTCTCGTTGAAATAACAAGCAGGCTCACTCCTTTCGCTTATATCAAAAGGAAATAAAAAAGGAAATAAAAAAGATGCTAGCAACTCTCCCTCACTGTGTTTTTCAGCTCTGCCTTAGTTTCACAGCTTTCTCTGAAAATAATACGGTAAATGAGAGGATGGACAACTATAGGAAACCTTATTGGATACAGCTTGATTTCTTAGCAATAATTATGTTTTCCAAAAGGCAATGACCATGAGAGATTATATACCTGGTTCAAAGTTGGCCACTGAGCTCCATAGTCAATTGGCTTGGTAGGCTACAGGCAACACCCACTTTTTAACTATTAGGCTTGATTTTATACTCCCTTCTTGGAGTATAATAGTCATTCAGCTTTATTAACTAGTGGAACACTGGAGTAACATGGTCTCATAGCATTAGTCCATCTAGCATCTAGCTCTATTCCAGTGTTTTTCAATCTGGACATCCTGAAGATAGTGGACTTCAGCTGGCAGAATTCCCCAGGCAGAATGCTGGCTGGAGATTTCTGAGAGTTGAAGTCTATACACCTTCAAATTGCTCAGGTTGAGAAACATTGGACTAGTCTATCAACCAAGAGAATTGATAAGAATGGAGCACTACAGCTTGTGTGTTGTGTAATGCAACTGTGAAGTGTTTTTTGTAGTCTGCCCCAATAAGACTTTCCGATAGAAGCCTAATTTCTGATTACAGCAAAGCTTTCACTCTCCTGCTTCCTTGCATCATATTAAATTTAAAATTTGCTTCATCATGTTTTATTGAACAAGCCACAATGCAGCAAACCAAATCTAAAGAAACCATCATATAGTTTTGCATGTAAAGACACCAAAATATATTTCCTATCTCATGTTATTTTCCTACTGAAGTATTCATTTGCTACTTTTATGTTTGCCTTCTGTGTCAAAATCAGTAGTTTTCAATTAGCACAGGTGAAAAGAATATCTACAAATGAGCAAACCTTAGCTTGTTTCTCTCAATTAAATCTTTTAACCCAATGCATTAAAATATTTACATATGTAAACACAAATAGCTTGTAAGGAACTTTTTCAGCTGTAAATATCCACCTTATTTATGGATTGCAAACTCAAAAGTAAATTGGCAACAATAGTAACAGCGAAAGAGCTGAACTCTCATTTGTGGGCTTCATCCATAATGCTGGAGCTGACAGCTTTTGGTTTTCAATAATCTAAACAGGAGCTTCCTAGAATTTCAATCACTCTGTAGCTCACAGAAAGTTCTGTAAGTCATCTGCAGACACTGGTCCAGCTTTTTTTTCATATTTTCCAAATAAGCAGCTCAGTACTAGGAAATTGAGGAAGGACTGAATAAGAAGACAAATGCCTCATCTCTTTCTCAGGCACCATTTTCAGAGAAGAGGAGTTTCTTTGCCCCCTTAAAAGTGGTTGCAAGTTAAATCAGAGGAAAATGTAATTAGTTAGAAGAAAATCTTGTTTGTCTTTCTTTGCTCAATTGATTACTATTTGGGAATCTGATTCTGTGGCTTTGTAGCATCACTTGGTCCCCCAAGTCAATTTTTAAGACAGATTATTATAGCTGTATTCCATATCAGATTGGTCTATATTAATCTTCTCTAGTCTGATGCTTTCTTGGTGTCTGGAGCCTACTGTACACGCTGACTGGGAATTCAGTCATGGCAAATTGGGAAGCCAGGCTGCTTTCTTCAATTTTTCTGGTTTTGTTTGTGAGGTAGAGGCAAAGTCATTCAGTAGGGATTTAAGCCTAGGATTAATAAAAGAACAACACCACCAAGAAAACCTCAAGAGCTTAAATATTATACTTGTTTTGCCATCAATTTTCCAGAATGAAGAAAACAGGGCTTGGGAAAAAATCCTTTAGATTCAATTTTAAAGCAGAATACAGAACTCTGCACAGTTGGCTCAAAACACAAGATAACAATGGAAAGTAGACTCCACTGAGTATTGTGACACAGCTTGCTTAATCAAGAAAAACACAGAAATATGTATGTCAGGGATATTTATGCACACGAATGCATGTGATTGATACAGCAAAGAAGCTACAATAATAAAACAGATACATAAAAGCAAAATGCTTAATTTTAAAAATAAATGACAGAAAATTTCTTAGAGGCAAAATGTAAACATCTGGACTGGTACATAAAATCATAGAAACAAGAGCTAGCCTTGAAATTAAACCATTTAAGATAGCTATCTGTCTAGCTGCTACTTGCCCATGCTCTACCACATGTAAAATTGATATATCTGTACAAATTAGTCAGTGTAAAATCTCAGACTATTAATATGAAATGTGCCAAATTAAAATTAAGATGGGGAAAAAAATCAGGAGTAGAAAGAATTAACCAGTGGAACATCCTTCCATCTCTTGGTTAAAAAAAGGAGGGGGAATAGAGGGGTACTCTTTAATTTTTATAGAGAGCTATTAATATTCAGCAAAGTTTTGGCCTTTTTCTTCTATTTCAGTGGCAGCCTCAGCCAACTACTGAAGACATTTCCCCTTGATATACTCAGTAGATTCCTGATCTTAACATTTCCTGAACCTATAGAACAAAAAAGTAAGGCTAAAAATATAAGAGAAAGCATGTGATCATCACAACTGTATTATAATGTTCAGAGCAAAAGCATCTTGGCTAAGATCTGTAATAGAACCCAATATTTTTCATAGTGAATATATGAGATTCAGTCCAAAGTTTCAAATTGTATTGAAAGGATTTCACATAGTACTGCATCAGAGGAGCTGTGCTTAACACTCTGGAGAATTGTTGCTGGTCAAGGAAGACAGTTGTTGAGCAGCAAATAATATAAAGCAACTTTGTAGATGTTAGTCAAGCAAACAATAAGGCAAAAGTAGTACACTTCTCTCAATAAGATATTTCTGCTTTTCTAGTGAAAAGTTTCATACAGCTTTTAAAAACACTGCAGTTCAGGAGCCGGAAAAAGTCTTCAAGCCTCATCGGCTTGGGCATTGTTATTCTTTGTTTCAAAAGTGTGCCTCTGAAGCTTTTAAAACATGTGTCTAAGCACAATTTTTATTAGTGGCTTGGGAAATCTGCCCCCCCCCAGTTATATTCAGAATATAAATGCATCATAGAAGTGTGTTTTTCCTAAGAAGCAGCATTCATTCTCTGCAGCAGCTTCAATCCTGATTTTACCCAGTAGACAAAGTGCACAAGTCTGATCTTCCTAGACAATCTCTATTCACTGTCATAAAGCGAGGGCATGCATTTTTAGTATTATGTATTGTAGACCAGGGGGCTGTTTACAAATTACATTTGCTGTGCTTACTAACCTGTACATAACAGACAGTTTTTAAGGTCCTCCAAGGACATGTTCAATTAATTAGAAGGTTAACTGTGTCCTTAACGTCTATAAAATAACAAGTCATGTATCAAACCTTCTTCAGTTAAAAAAAATCTCTTGGGCCATTTTTTTTTACAGCTGATGCTCAAATCAACCACAATAATAGAAACAACATTTGTTTGTCCATGTATCAGCCCAATTCATGTGTAAGGAAAAAGTGAAGCACACAAGATCTAAGACAACTTCCTCTCTTGCCTTATCTCCAGTTCTCCATTTTTTAGTCTTAGGCTTTTATTTCTCAGCCCTAATCATTCCTGGTATCACAGTAGACAGGGAATAATGAATTTAAATATCCATACACTATACCTTGTCCATAAAACTTTTTAAACATGTCTGCCATGACCCTACCAGTCTCAAGGAACAGGACAGCTACATCCCAGTTCTACCCACCTTGCCTACTCTCCGTTTATGTGTGGTGATGCTCCCCTTTTACTCCACTATTAAATTCTTGGCAGGATTGAAAAGATTCTGGCAAAAGTAGGTAATGGGTGTAGTTCCTTTAAATACAGTTTGGTAGATACTGGGTTCTGCAGACAGCTCCTATGAGAGAAGGTCTTTTGAAAGTAGATAGGGTCCAGGTTTTGTTGAGAAAAGAAAGGTAGCAATGAAGAATACCAGTTTGGAGCAGGAGGAAAAAGGAGCTCTGAGCTTGAAATAAAGGCTGCCAATACTGAAATTTGTAATGCGTGTCAATTCTCTGAAAAATCTGGCCGTAAAGATTGCTCAGTTACTTTTATTTCAAGCTATTTATTTTTTTTGAAATGCAAATACATTCCTGGCCTTTATTACAATCAGAAATTCTACAAACAATGGAGGCATCTGGCTTGACACATCCTGGCCAGGGATTTTTCAGAAGCTGGACAGTCCCTGAGAATTGCCTTCATCATCCCTGTGCAAGTTTGGTCTTAGAATTCTACCCTGCCGATCCTCCATGAGCTCAGATCCGATTGTCTGGGAGTTTCCTTCATTTTTTTTAGACTGAGCAAGGGTGACTGGCTCAAAGTTGCATACAGCCCTGAGTTTCCACAGCTGAGGGCAGGCCTGAAGCCTAATTCTCAAGTCTACAAAACTGAAGAAAATTCTAAAAGTCTGAAAACCTGATAGCAATATCTGAACAGAGTAATTCCTTAATAGCACAATTTCCATCTTTATTTTTTACTGAATACTTAAAAAACGTTTTGATGACTTTGGTATCTGCTTTTATTTTCTTAAAAGCTTCTACTGCCACCTGTTCCTTTATCTGTTTGCTACTTATTTTTATGAAATCTTTGTAGACACAAAACTAGGGCTGCGTTATAAAACTCTTGCTATCTATTTAGGATAAAATTAATTAGTCAGTGTCAGAAGTTGCATCTGGACAATGCAAGATTGAGTATAAATTTTATGATGCCCACAAGGAAACATACTGGTTGAAAATGCTTTAAATAGAATTAAAGTTACACACAGATTTCCTTCCTTCCTTCCTTCCTTCCCTCCCTCCCTCCCTCCCATCCTTCCTTCCTTCCTTCCTTCCTTCCTTCCTTCCTTCCTTCCTTCCTTCCTTCCTTCCTTCCTTCCTTCCTTCCTTGGTTTTTTTTACTTTAACTAGTTTGAGGAAAATATAAATCTGATTTTACATTTGTTTAAAATTGACATATCTGGAACACAAAAACACACTTAGGGGTATATATGTATGTGTGCATTTTTTTCCTATAACTAAATCTGAATAGGAATAAAGAAGGAAAATAGAATTGTAGATGATGAGTTTTTGAATGACACTACCCCATAGTAAGTATTCTTCACAGGCACAATTGAGCATGTAGTTTATAATAGGAAAAGATCAATTTGCATTAATTGTGTAGGTGAAATTGTAATATTTTCAGAATGGTACTCAAACATGACTATTGTAAACTTTGTAAAAATTACTGTGATAAAGGACCAGCCCCCCACACTTTTTATTCTATTTCTTTGCCAAGCCTCTCACCAGCACTGGCTGTTCTTTTCAGAGTAGTGGGTGAGGCCAGAAGTACTTCAATAACAATAGTCCAGGGAGGCCAGTCACATAATTACACTGGCTGAATGTAAAATTTCAGGTGTCCTATGTGTCTTTCTATGAAAATCAAGAAATGCTTACCATTGACAGAATTTCAAAACACTGAAATTGTCTGCATTGAATTTCAGAGATTCAGTTAGAGATTACTGAGGTTAATCAGCACTAGTTCAGAGAAAAGGCTATATTAGATTACTATTGGATTCTTGCACTTTGCTCATTGAACAAAGTACAATGTCTGGTTTTAAATAATATACTGAACCACAGCAGAACTGATCACGTTATGACTTGATGCAGTTTATAGAGAAAACTGGAAACTGCAGTACAATGATAAGTGAACTGAGTCTCTCTTTTTAAGGAATAAAATTGATGGAATTATGAAAATCACGTGCACTATCCCATTAATTTCCCTTCATTTTAACCTTGCACGTTTTCCTTTGTCTCAAGCTTTCCAGAAACATTTTAGCATTAGCAGTTGTATCAACTTAAATGGAACTATTTTAGTGAATTTCTAACAAAAGTTAAATTTGAAATATTACACAAAAGTTTACATTCAGATGCAAACAGATCAGCTTTTTTGTAGTCAAATTGTTTATTGTGTTAAAAAAAAAAGATGAGCGAAAGACTGTTAGAGAAGGGATGTCTGCTGAACTCCTTGTAGGAGCAGATTCAAAATAATTCAGTGGAGATTTAAATAATAGGTCTTTGCCTAATTATATTGCATCTACAAAATTGTATTGCGGCTGAGCCAAGTTGTTCCTTGTAACTATCTTCATATATTGTGAAGTTACAATTCAGTTGATACTCTGGGCAGCAGAATGTTTTCTCGCTATACTGCACAAAACTATCCTTGCAAACTAATTTGCCATCTGTTTTTTCTATGGCTTATCAGGGCTATGAAGATCACTGCCATTGATTTAGGTCTAAAAGATTAGGAGAGCTACACAGTTGCTCTTTTGAACAGGTGTAAAATCATACTGATTTTACAGAACAGAATACTGGGAGACAGAAAAAATGATCAATAATAGTGTCATTCTTCCAGTGAAAAAGAGGTGAACATTTTTGCTGAATCATGGAAAGACTGAACCTAATAAAAACTGGTGTTCATCAAGGAGGGATTTCACAATTCAACAAATGCTCAGTTTTTCCCATATAAATGCACTAGATTCGTGCTGTCTCAATTCTAGTTTATCTCAGATGTAACAGTGGACAATAAGACTGAATAAGTAGTAACTAAAATGTTCTCCTCGTTTCTTCTCTGAATTTGTCTTATGGAAATAGTTCTAGACTTGAGGAAGCCATAACCTTCTGACACAATTCTGCAGAACAGCTGTGGGTTATCCCCCTTTTCTAGATCCATTCTCACTGTTTTAAGGAGTTTTAGCTACCATTCGATCAGACTTTTTTTGTTAAAAATAAATTAAACAGCAGGTAATGAAAATGGTTCCAACATATACTAAGATACAAATAAAAGTTATATTGTATATTCTCCCTCTATGAAAATGTCAGATATTTATCAATGAAAGCATTCTTCTTAGAACCTTCAGCCTATGTCTAGTTTAGTAAAAAGAAGGACTAGGGGAGGCATGATAGCAGTGTTCCAATATTTGAGGGATTCCTACAAAGATGAGGGGATCAACCTATTTTCCAAAGCACCTGAAGGCAAGAGAAGAAGCAATGGATGGAAACTAATTGAGGAGAGAAGTTGTGAATGCTCCAACACTGGATATAATGACATCACTAATCTTTTATCTATCTCCATGGCTTGACTGCTGTCGTTTCAATAAGTATTGGTGGCCTGGTGGTGGTAGTCAAATCTTTGTAGTGAATTTGGTAATGGGGAAGATTGCTTTTCCTAATTATATTGTCTGTATAGTTAGATAGGTCAAGGTAAGCAAAATCAGACAGTTCATTGAGTTTTGTTGCTTTATAATATGAGTGACTGAGTGAAATCACAGGGCAATCACGAATCTTTTGGTGGCCAATTCTGATAGCTTTGACCCATCGTCTGGATCGACTCACATCTTTTCAGTGCTTCTAGAAGACACTAACTTGTTTATTGACTGGTTAACTGTGTTATACAAACAGGCAACTTTCTGTGCTACTAAGGTAGCCATGATATATTGCAATGTGAGGACTGCAAATGTATCCTAACAGTAGATATCTCCGAAGGGATGCTTCACTTCAATGAGGTTTCTAGTGAAGCACAACCTCAAACCCACTTCCTAATGTAATAGGGTCATCTTGCATCTAACAGTAAAGCGATGCAGTTGTGCGGTGTCTTTTGCAGCTTCTTCTTACCACAGCTTCTCTGGTAGCACTGGTTGGACCATTTGATGCTTATCTCCTCTGGCACTATTTGGCCTATAGTTCGCTGTTTCCTTTTCTGGCACTGCTAACCACAAATATTGGCATGAGCCGACAGAGGATGTGGCACTCACTTATTCCAGCACCACTGCAGTGTATAATCTTTATGACTGGTATACACATTTTATTGTATTTCTGTGAAACTTCAGTTGTACTATAATTCCAAAAAGCACAGGAGCTTCTTCTCAACATCTAACATAGGAAACAAATCTATTCTGCAATGGTTCAGCACATCCAGTTAATGTTAATGAGCTCTTCCTTTCAACTTAATTGGATCAGAGTCTAGGAATCAAGAAGCGGTTCAGCTTCACTGTTTCTTTTGAAATAAAATCGGGCAAATCTTGTTCTGTGAAATTGTCTTTATTTGTCTGATACATGATAGCTAAAAGCTCTCTAGATCAGACTACTTTGGCGCTGCGTGTCTAAGGTTGTAAGTTCATTAATGAAAGATTGTCTTCATATGGAAAGCTCATCAGAAAAGCAAAAGACAGTTTTACAAATTAATAGTTTTGAATTAACTATTATAGCTTTGCAAGAAGACATACAAATCACTCTCTTGAGTCAATAAAGCAGATGTGCCTTTTTTTCCCCAGGCACATATGAATGGTTTGTAATGTATGCAGAGACAGCTCGGAACAGTTTCTGAAATGATCATGTGAGCCTGGAAAAAAGATGCAGCAGCTTTACAGATTCAAAATGAATCTGCAAACATTCCCACACATTGCAAACCACCTGTTTCAATGTGGTTTGAAACTCACAAAAATGCTCCGAGATGGACAACCTTTTTACAGCTGATGGCAGCACTTTTTAAAGCACATAATTTTTAAAGCACATAATTTTTGGGTTATAATATTAAAAAATAAGAAAGAGAAAAAACCCTAAGTGATATGAAACAACATAGAAATAAACGTGTACCTACAAACCAAAATACACATGTTGCAATACATTGATAAAAACAATTTATATACAACTGTGACCCATTGGGTAATTCTTTTTTCCATCTATAATATAGGCCTCCTCCTCCTCCTCCTCCTCCTCCTCCTCTTCCTCCTCCTCCTCCTCCTCCTCCTCCTCCTCCTCCTGCCATTTTATTGTGGGGAGGAGAACAAAAGAAGCTATGGAGGGCAAGGAAAATTGTATCCTTGCTCCTCATTGTGCATGTCCCCAGGCCTTCTAAGGGGCATTGTTTGCTTCTTGATTGTTGATCTAATGATAATCTTGGTGTTAATCTCTGCTCATCTAGATGTTGATTACTGGTGAAGAAATGTTTTTGTCTTTTTGTTTTCTTTTTGGCTTTTTGATTGTCTCTTTTCAGTGGTATGTATAGTAAATGTTATGTACCTCTATGTGTCTGTTTTTGGCTGATTTGTTCTGATTTCTTAGGCAGACAATAAATATTTGGACTACATATATTATTCAGTGGAATGTAAACTATTATTATATTGAGATGATATTCTGGATCTTATGGGCAATTATCAAGATGCTTTGCTTTCATTTATGGATGTTGTTCAATCGTTTGATAAACAGATTATTCAATTAACTGAAACAGGCACAATATACTTCCAGGATTTTATGTATATTTGTAAAATGTGGGGCTTTGTTTACTCTTTGAATTTTCTTAAATATCTTGGAATAAAAATTTAAATTGCAAGTAAATCCTTTTTTAAAAGTACAGTATTTAGTCTAGAAAGGACCAACATCCCTAAAAAAATATTAGTACAGTCACATTTCATTCTCCTGGAAAGCAAAAATATATTAAAATATGTGGGATGGAGTGCTGATGTTAGCATCACAGGCAGAGATAAGATGGCAATTGGTGGGCCTGAGAATCAAGATGAACAGAAATGAGGCTTCCCTGAATCTGTCTGCCATTTTGTGTATCTAAGAAAGAAAGAGAGCATGCATTATTTGACCTATGCTGCTTCATGAGTTCCATAGATTTTCATTTTATTCAAATGCTATTTTATAAATAGACAAAAACAGGTTTAAAAATGGCAAGATCTTTCTTCTTATACAAATGAATATTTAGAAACGGTACAGACTTATATACATGAAGTAAAATCACATTGGCTTTCAATCAACACTCATTATTGGGATATTTTCAATTAACACTCATTATTGGGATATTTTATTTTACTACTATCCCTCCCCACCAAAGATGCTGATATGAAAGTATAAATTTACCATAGAATTAATATTGACATCTCCAAATTATTTCTTTAAATGGCCAAGAAGATGGAAAGATAAGTGCTTCATATGTAGAAGTGTTATGCATGTCTCCATGGCTAGTAAATGTGCTATTGATTTGCAATTTTACATTAGGCTGCAAAAGCAAAAGAAAGTAAATTGAGAGAAAGCTCATTAGAAAATGAATTGATTGGAGGACATTCAGAGGACATTATTATTACAGCAAAGAGCATTTGTAAATTACCTATATTTTAAATATCACTGTTCTTTCAAGTCAATAAATGGCATGTCTATCTTTTGGAATAAAATATTCCCTGTTTATGAAGAAACCTAAAAATGTCCAATGCTGAAACCAAAACAAATTTGGCTGAATCTTGGAGACAAATACATGTTATTGGCAGAATTAGCCAAGTACTTAAAAAAAAGGTAATATAAGAGATTATATTACTCTAGAGTACAAGTCTTTGCAAAAGATGTGTTTTATTTTGAAATACTGTTTCAGCTTCATTACTCATTACTAAGATGTTATTTTAGATTTAGGCAGTATATATTTAGAGGTACCCAGCTTTTGAGAAAAATATACACCACTGACCCAGTTACCAATGCCTTAGAATAATAGCATCATAGTGTTTGGCAGTACCTTATAGGTCATCTGGTTGAACCTCTGCTCAGAGCAGAATTCATTAGAGCAGGGATTTTCAACCCTTTTCAGTTAAGCATAAAAATAAATCTTGGAACTCCTGATCAAGAGGCAAAGTTCTATTGATAAAAAAAACTGACTGGATTTGAATGGCTTTTTTTTCTTTTTGCTGTTAGTGTCTCACAGAACACCATCAAGTTCACACGCAATCCTCACAGCATTAGAACATTTCATGAGGGTCTAGCCTCTGTCTATCAAATTTCTATGAAGAAGAACTCACCACTTCAGGTGACAGCCAATTTACTGGATGAGAGCTCATGCAATCAAGAGGTTACTCCTGATGTCTAGCCTGAACCTGTTTCTTTGTAGGTATAACCAAATAGTTCTGGTCCTGCTCTCTGGGACAAAAGAGAATAAGTCCACTCAATCTTCTCTGTGACAGCCATTCACATAATTGAAGACTGCTGTTATAGCTCTTTCCTGTCATCTTTTCAACAGGACGCCCAGTTCCTTTACCCTAACTCTTCACTAATATGGTACCCTCTTCTGATTTTACTCCAAACTGTAACTTTCCTTTTGGGGTGCAGTGGTGTCCAGAACCGGATAAAGAATGCCAAAAAGGATCTGACCCAGGCAGGGTAGGATGAAACAATTCCTTCCCTTGATCCCATGTTTCCTTGGATCTATTCCTATTGAGAGACAGAATATATCCTGCCAATAGGAGGATAAAAAATTGCCCCATTATACAAAAGTCTTTCATAAAACAAATCTCTTCCAAAGCATCCACATTTTCAGAAAAGGGTGCTCTTTTGTGACTTCTCTCATCAGGGGTTCCACAATGTACCGCAATTTATCACACTGTGTAACTTTATACAAGTAGTCCTCTTTTAGTGATCACAAATAATACTGACAACGTAGTTGTTAAGCAAAGTGGTCATCTAGTGAAACTGTGGCTGTGTTTACCATCTTATTTCAGCTTTCCTTTCTTTATAGACCTACTGTACAAAGGTCATAAATGCTAGGCTTTGTTGTAAGGTTACTTTTTCAAGACTTTCATAACTGTGAACAGTCACTAAACAAATCAGTTGCTAAACAAGGACTGCTTAATCGTTAATTCAGAATCATTAATTCTGGATGATTCCAGCAGTTGATCAGAAGAAATGAGAGAGGCTTTGCAAATGCTTTTGATTCAGTATTGAGGATCTTATTAGGTATTAAAGCAGAATAGAGTAAACCTATTACTTCTTAGGTTTGGAAACTATTCTGTATTTTAGCTGAAGCAACCCAAAATTACTTTTGACTTTTCTGCAGTCACATCTCACCATTAGCTGATATTCAGTTCCATAATTATTCCAAGATCTATATCAGAAGCACTATTGCAAGGCTGGGTGATTCTGTAACTTTTCTTTGATTTCCTCTGTCTAAAAGCAAAATTTAACCGATGTCATTAAAATGTGGAAAAATTAAAAGCAGGCTTTGCAAGAAGAAAAGCTGAATTCCTACACATATTTCTTGTTAAGGTGATGCTTAAAAAATAATGAAACTTCCAAAGAAGTAAAATATTATCAGCACATGTAAATCTGACCTACAACATATGGCTGGTATGAAATGACTTTATATTTAACTAACTATAACCTCCTTTATTCATATTTAAAGTGACCAGTCTAATTTAATTTGAAGGTGTGGCATAATTGAAAAGCATTAATGGCTGACGAGGAATGTATCAGTGGAAGTTATGCTTTTGAATTAGCCCCTATTGAAGACCTCTGCTCTAAAATAAAAAAATATGGTAAGGATGCACTTCTCTCCGTATTAGATCATGAATTTAACATGAAAAAAAAATGCATCTCCTTTCCTGTATTCATGTAAAGCAGGGGTGTCCAAATCGCAATGTCACGTGACGTATCACGACATATTGTGACTTTTTTTCCATTGCCGGCAATGGGGTTGGCGCAGTTTCAGCATGACGCATCCAGCCTGTGGGCCAGCAGTTTGACACCCCTGGTGTAAAGGGTTCAGCCATGGTATTTGTCTTCATAAAAGTGGATATTTAGCCAAATTTAATTTAAAAGTGGAGAGAGATGTGACAAGAATTTTTCATGCAGAGTCTGTGAGAATGGTCAAAGTCACATCTTCACTCTCCTGTATCCTGAGGTAGTCTTTTAAATGAGGTACTCATCTAACTTCTCAGATCTCTCAGAGGCGCCCAAGCGTGACTTCTGATGTCTGCAGGCAGGTAATTAATAGAAAGACCACAACAAGTAATTAATGAAGGCTGCTAAGTTCTAAACTCCACAAGTGAAAGCTAGTCAGTCACATAGAGGTGATGCATGCTCAGAATGAGTTTGGCTGCACAGCCAGCCCCGAAGATGCTTATTCTATTGATACAGATTTAAATCTGGCCATGCTGAAATAATATTAAAATGGGCAGCATCTGCTTCCTGGTGATATTATTATTTCTCTCCAGCATTCATCCCATGAGTCTCATTCCCTGTTCTGCCAGCTTTTTCTACATTTTTCCCCCACATCTGCTTCCTAGTTTAGAGCAACTCAACAAAGCTGGGAAAACTGTGGTGATCATATGACTTCGGGCTTCAAACCCAATCAGTTCAGCAGCCCTCCACTATTGCAAAAAGGAACACTCCTCTCTAGTTTTTCCAATATTTTGGAAATGTTTTCCAAATATTTCTGCAAGCTTGAATATATGCTCATGTAAAAAAATCATATTCAAAAATGATGCAGCCTTTCCTTCAATTTGTGTTTTCAGAAAGTGTGTTCTAAATAAAATATAACATAAGATTCTAGAGGACTATAATAGCTGTACACAGTTACTTGGAAATCCAGCAATTATTACATGATATCTAAGCATATAGGTGAAAAAGTCAAGTACCAAATTAAAAGAAATATAATGGATTTTTTTGTTTTGTTTTGTTTATCTAGCTCTTGAAGAGCGAAGTTTCCATTCAGTCCATTCTTACAAATTTACATTTGTAAATTTCTTAATAAGTGGGATGGAGAAAACTTAGATATTAAAATTTAGAAAGCAGATGACTAAGTAATTAAAACAGTTAAATTCTTCCATTCTGGTGCTTAATTCCTGTGTATTGGGCTGAATTATACCTTATTCCCCCCTTTTATTTCCTCTCAATATCTTTTGCCTCTCCATGGATATAAACTTAACATATTTTCTTTTTGTGCTGAGCATAGCTTTCTGTCTTCTTTCTTTTTTTCCACTATGAAATATGTTCCAAGGGCTCCAGTCCTCCCATGTAATAATAGGGATCTTCAAACATTTGCAATATTGACAACTTCCTATAGACATTTTTTCAAAATGGCTGCTGGGTCAGAGGCTTCCCTGTGACCATTTGGCCACCCTAAGGAGCATAGCCAGTTAAAAATCATTACTGTGCTAGAATACCATCTGTTACTTCCTTTAGTTCCACTTGCCATATGGTGTGATCTGTTCTTATGTTGGTCTTTTTTCCTAGCCAGTGGTCATGCTTTCAAAGGAACACCTTTAGTAACAAACACTTACCCTTTCTATTTTCCAGTAAGCTATTTGAGGAAGCTATCTGAGGACCATAAGCATTCTTGGAAATAATATTGATATTGAAAACTGGCATGGCACTTTGTGTTATGCTACCATCCTATTTTTGTGGGTATGATGTACTGAATAACTATAGATACACCCAAATAGATGTATGCACGTTCATGCATACATAGACATGTGAAATGTCCGGTGGGGCAGGGTATCTGACAAATTCCAAGCAAAGTGTGATCAGGCATATTGAGGAATTCCTGAATGGCCAAAGAGTTTGATTATTCTGGGAGGAACAAAATCTAATTTTGTGCTCAGAATTAAAGCATGGTACCAATTTACTTCTCTCTTTTGTAAGCTGTGTTTTCCAACTGTGTGACTTCCAGATATATTGAATGACAACTCAGATCTCCCCTAGCCAGGATAGTTGTGGAAATCTCCCTGGGAATGAGTCCCTGTGGGAATAACATTTCAGTAAACACTCATTGGAACAAACTGTAGATAATGTTAATATTTCTTCCAAGAGCAAAGGAAACCAAATCCTCTTTGCTGTGTTATTTTCAATAGATGATTAATTTGGTTTATTTCTAAGATCATCACAGTTCCTGATTTTTCAAATACTGAACAGATGGAGCCTTTTAGAAGGGGTGCATTTGATTAGAAGTCTTGTCAAATAACACTGCAATATTTCCATGAGCTACTGTTAAAATGTCTTGATGATTAAAATCTATTCCAACCCCCCCAAAAAAAGTACATGATGAGTTTGGGAATAGATGTACTATTTTAAAATAGGCTGCTGAATCATTCCAGTAATTCTGATTTAATAATGCAACACTATTCCATTTTGGTGAGATTTAGAATCAGAACAGAGTTTGCACTGCACTTTTCTCCTCTTTTGATTATATTAATTCACGGTCACGTCACGTGACGTCTCGTGATGTTTTTTGCCTTTGCAGAGCTGGGGTGGGCGTGGCCTGCATGTGACGCATCCAGCCCGCGGGCCACCAGTTTGACACCCCTGTATTAGTTGTATCCTGCCTCAGCCCCCACTGTCCCAAAACTATTATGTTGGACAAACCTAGATACCATTCTAAATAGATTTGCCAGCAAAAGAAAGTCTTGTCTGGAAAGGGTTGCCCTTTATTTCTGCTAAGAGAACCTTTGTCCCTTTTGCAAAGCACAAGGCAGAATTTCAATAGGCCCAGTGCTTTCCCAGTGCAGCTTTTTCATGCCGGATTTCTATATAAGGCAGCTGTTTGAAACAAAGGAAAACAGGTGTCATCCCTGATAATAACATGAGAGAGAAATGTTACCCATTCTCACATCACACTGAAGCCATATGGCTTTGGTGGTCGCATGGCTGGTTTGGAATAGCAAAATGCATCTGGCAGTCAGTATGGACGGAATTAAACTGATTGGAAAAAGAGGACATAGGCCTCCTTAATGCTTTTTCCATAATGTCCCAAATTTCCCAGGTGACAATCTCCTCGTAGCCCAAGTTTTCACTTGCCTTTCGGAAAAAAGCTGCTCTAAGTTTCTATTTTAGCACTTTTCACGCAGCCTGAGGGGAGAAAACGCAGGGAAGAGAAAGATGACTGCAAAAATGATGAGCTTTTAATAATGTGTATAGAAAGAGTTGCAAGTAGAACAACTAAGATTAAAAGAAACAGAGAAAACACAGAGTGATTTGGATTAAAGAAAAACATTGTTTGGGAATAAGCAAAGAGGGCTAAACAAGAAACCTCCAGCAGAGGGAATGGAATTATTTCTTTTTTCTTTTTATGACCCTGTCGTCCCTTAATTCAGGGTAGAGTCAGATTAACTGGATAGAACAGAGTTTTACTGGCCAGATGCCCTTCCTGATGCCTACATGAAGTTCACAGCAGATATTTTTCTTTGCGTCCTAAGAGAGAAACATCTGCCGCTACCTAGGATTAAATTCTCAACCTTCCAAGTGGGAGGAGAGTGTCTTCATCACTAGGCCACTGAAGGGAATTGGTCTTCTGGAACAATTCTGAACATTTTTGCTCCATCACCTTCATGAGAGTTTTTCAGTTACTGAATCCTTGAGTTAGCCTGACTTCAGAAGTTGTGGGTGCTCCATCACTGGAGGCTTTTAAGAAGGGTCTGGACAACCACCTGTCTGAAATGGTATAGAGTCTCCTGCTTGAGCAGGGGGTTGGACTAGAAGACCTCCAAGGTCCCTTCCAGCTCTGACATTCTATGTTCTAACATACTAATACTAATACAAATTCGCCATTAGTCAATTGCAAAAGGTGGCCTTACTAGGAACTGCTTCCATCCTGCGATGATATCTGTAATACCATCAAACATCCACATCTGCCTATCCCAGGTCCTTGGTAAGGACTCGATAGGTAGACAAAAATGCCAAATCCAGTCTGAACATCTGGCTGACTGTGTGATGTCTAATAATAATAATAATAATAATAATAATAATAATAATAATAATAATAATAATAATAATAATAACGACGACGACGACGACGACGACGACGACGACGATGATGATGATGATGTTGGAAGGGACCTTCCAGTGTTGGAGCATTCACAGCTTCAGGAGGCAGGTTGTTCCACTGATTAATTGTTCTAACTGTCAGGAAATTTCTCCTTAGTTCTAGGTTGCTACTCTCCTTGATTAGTTTCCATCTGTTGCTTCTTGTCCTGTCTTCAGGCGTTTTGGAGAATAGCTTGACTCCCTCTTCTTTGTGGCAACCCCTGAGATATTGGAACACTGCTATCATGTCCCCCCTTGTCCTTCTCTCCATTAAACTAGACATACCCAATTCCAGCAGCCTTTCCTTATATGCTTTAGCCTCCAGTTCTCTAATCATCTTTGTTGCTCTTCTTTGTACTCTTTCTAGAGTCTCAACATCTTTTTTACATCGTGGTGACCAAAACTGGATGCAGTATTCCAAGTGTGGCCTTACCAAGGCATTGTAGAGTGGTATCAACACTTCGTGTGATCTTGATTCTATCCCTCTGTTATGTTCTATCCCTTTGTTCTATGACTTCTTCCTTCATTTACATCTTTCCTTTTGGGTGCTTCCACATCTTGCATGTCCCTTCCAGTTCCATCTCCAAACAGGATTTGATAACATTATTTCATCAAGCTTTTCTTTCCCTAAGAAGAATCAGTTTAAATCCCCCCTGGATTTGTTTTTTTTCAAGGTGCCTTCAAACACGTTCTTCTCAATTCTTATGAGATTAGCCTGTCTTTTGTCAGGAGTTCCTCATCTCAGATATGCATTCCATTATTAAAGAAAGCAAAATGTTCTCATTGGAACCATCTGCATAGTCAGTTGTTCACTTTCAGTATTTGTCTCCCTGTTCTTGGGTTATGTCCTTCAGTAGGAAGGACAGAAGAAAACACCACCTGTTCTCTTCAATCCGTCTTCTCAGCTCCTTCAACTTCTTGCTTTGGCATCCAGTTTCTTTTGCTTATTACTTTTTACTTTTGTGTGTGGAGGGGCTTTGCACAGCACTGCTTACCCTGAAAGGGAATAGTGTGATATATTACATAGATGCATGTAGACAAGCATAGCTATGCAGTTACTGTTTTCACCCCTTTACTGTCAGAAAAACAAAAATGCAATGTTAGAAATATTCCCTGTGTTGTATCTTATAACATTCAATTTTTCCCCTGAGCCAAATAGTACTCGCTAAATTTACTCAATGGGAAAAGAGGCGCAAAATTGGCATCCAGACTTGCCACATATCTCATCCTCACCATTGCCTCCCTGTGTTTAGTTTCTCAGTGAATTTGGATATCATGGGAAATGGTGAATCATCTTTATCAATTTATCATGCTTTGATTTCAGCAAGGCAGGAAGTTGAGGAAGGGATGTTATCAATTGGAAAATGTACTCCTTGTAGTCCCACTGTTAATACTGAAAAGCTTTTTTTTTTTTTTGCATTTCTTTTTATACTACAGCTTGACTGGAAGTTCATGGGTTCAAATGCTACTGAACAAGCATCTTAGATTGATGCCAAAATCACAGTCCTTTAACTGACTCTCAAGGCCGGCATAGGGACTGCTGTGCTTTCTATGTTCAGAAAACACAGTTAAGGTATTTACTAAATCCAGAATAACAGAGTTAGAAGGGACCTTGGAGGTCTTCTAATCCAATGCCCTGCTCAAGCAGGAAACACTATACCACTTCAGACAAATGGCTGCCCAGTCTCTTCTTAAAAGACTCCAGTGTTGGAGCGCCCACAACTTCTGGAGGCAAAGCTGTTCCACTGATTACTTGTTCTAACTCTCAGGAAATTTCTCCTTAGTTCTAGGTTGCTTCTCTCCTTGGTTAAATTTACACCTTTCATCAAGTCATCCACCTGAGAAATTTTCCTACCACAGTAAATCACATGCAGAAAACCCACCCCCCTCAAACAATAAAAAAGTTGAAATAAAATGTAAATTAGTCAAACAGTATTTGTATGAATGCAGCTGAACTGATTAGGTAGATGGTATAATTCAGCCATTCCCTCCCCCACCCCCCAATTAAGGCCTTCTGGAAACCAAAGCATTATGTAGAAAGGATTTTGTATGTATTTTGGAATCATCAGGAAGAAGCAACTGAGGATGCTTTTTTGGGCTCTGCTGCTTTTGCATCTTCCTAATGCAGGGATTCCCAGCCGAGAGTGCTCACAACCCCCGTGGGTGCGAGACGGTATTCCAGGGTGTGCAAAAACGGGTTTTCAAAACTGTAGTGTATATGCATAATTCGTTGCCGTTATTTTGAACTTTTGTAAGGGGTGCAAGAATATATCAGAAGCGTTCTAGGGGTGCGGGGTATAGAAAAGGTTGGGAGCTGCTGTCCTAATGCATGTCTTCTTCTGTGTGGTATCAGTCTGGAAAGAAAAGACAGCTTGATCCAATCCACAAACGTGGAACCCTCTGCTACAAATATAAATGAACCCCTGGCTTTCAAGACAGGGTGGATGGATCGGGCAGAGGCAGCAAACGGCTTCTTTGGCTGCATCCTGTGAAATACAGAGGTCAGCTGAAATTAGAAGTTGCTCCATGAATCAGTGACTTGCAAGTGAAGTTCCAAAGGCTGTTCTGCATGAATGAATACTGTAGAACTCAGTGTCAATGGAAAATGCAGTGTTTCCCAATATTAACAGGATAAGGAAGTACTTCTCAGGTCTTTTCCTTGCATTGGCAGTTTAAGACACACATTATCTTACAGGCATTTACAGATCAGAATCCATATGCATTTTTATCTCTGCCACATTCAAGTTTTGGGGATGGGGAAAAAGCTTAAGATGATCCTATTAGCTTGAAGAATGTGGCTATTAATTCCCCCAGTGTTTGGGCTGTAAGAAAGAATAAGGATTAGAAAATTGGATGAGAGCAAAAGTGCTGTGTGGCTCTTACTGAGAATAGCCAGGAAGGTGAAGAGAAAAAAACACTATTTTTCTTCCTTATATCTTTCAAATTGCAGCTGGATTGAGTAATGTAGAAATATATGCTAGTAAACAACTCTAGGCAAGCTAAAGGGAAAATAAATGGTCTAGGTCTCAGATACTATTTGCAAAAGAGCTCAGAGCTTGCCTATCTCGTGAGAATGGAACAAATGCTTTTAATCCAGGCAAAAAAGCCTGATTGAGATCCTGTGGGTGGAATTTAACTTATGGGATCTCTCACTGGTTAAAAAAGAGGAGAAGGATGGGACATTTTTGCCACTGCTCCCTTTGTTTAGAATTGAATAATCTTTTCTTAAAGGTTGGGAAAAGCACTGAGCAGAGAAAATTTCCTTCACTTTTCTCCCTCAGTTCTGATTCAGTTTGATGAAAGCAAAAAAAAAAAAAAAGCTTTAGACATTCTTTCAGAGGTGGGAGATGTGGCTCTTAAAGCAGCCAGAGTTTGGGGTTGAATGTCCTGTCACTCACTGCTCAATGATTGCTTCATCAGTGTGTAGCACTGAAGACTTTATCAGGGAGCTCTTTCCACTGGGCTTTAATCTGTCAGTTCTTGGACCTTTTCTTCTCCTGGAAAAATGCAAAGAATTCATCCGTTCCTTTTTTCTCTCCACAAATTTGATTCACAAGGTTGGAAGGTGTTTGGTAGTCAGTTCTAGTTGGGAAACAGTGAAGTTTAAAATGAAGTATTAGTAAAGTGTCCAAATTCAGGAAAACAGTTTTTTTTAATTGGAGGAAGCTTCTGCTAGATTGAAGGATCTTCATGAACTGGAAAGAGCTCTTCAGTTTTCAGAAGAACAATTCTCAAGGGTCTCTTTTGCTCAACTGATAAAGATGGAACTGCTTTTTGTCTGTTTTTTTCTGAAATCAGAACCCTTTCAGTGTAGAAGGAAAAAAAATCAGAATTACACAAGTGTTCCTATTTCTGCTACTTCTAGTTATCTTTTTCTGCATATGTATGTGCAAGGGGAAGTTAGAAGCTAAAAAAGACACGTTGTGCTTAAAATAAAGCATATTATTTTGTTTTTTAAAAATCATAGAACGGTTTTGATTTTGAATTGAAATAAAGCTTAGTTTACCTTGAAATACATAACAGAGATTTTCGGGAGTGAAAAAAGGGAGGTGCATCTAAAAAACATTAAAAAGGGGGGAGTAAATCCATCTCTGAACTTGCTACAACTTATCAGTGTCTTTTTTGCGCAGTGGTGCCTAGAACTATTCCAAGTGAATATAGTAATGTGGAAGAGCCAGTCTGATGTAATGGTTAAGACAACAGGCTAGAAGCTAGAAGAAGACTGTTGTTCTAGTCATGCCTTAGGTATGAAGCCAGCCAAGTGACTTTGGGTCAGGCTTGCCCTAGGAAGAAAGCAAACCACTTCCAAATGACAGCATTTACCTTTTAAGCAGCTGCTTCATATTGCTGGCTTATGTTTCACTTGTGGTCAACCAGGACATCAAATGTTACTTAGCAAGCTGTTGTTTGAACTCATGTTCTGAGAATTAGGGAGAAGATGGTTGGGAAATCTGTTCATGTTTTCAGCAATAAAGACTCTAATGGCACCTTAAACTCCAACAAGTGTATTATCATCTTTCATGAATCACAGAATAATCCTAATAATTCTTGGTGAATTAATATCATTTCTCAGGGATTAAAGTCCAATTTAGATTTTTGATTGTATTCTATGTGCTAATTAGCTCATTGGTGCTCAAATATCTGTGCTACACTGAACAATTTCTGTGTTAATGGCCACAACTGAAATAGTAGTTCTCACTACTTTTGTTTTATTGTTCTGACGTTTCCTTTTACAATTCTTTCATCCCCCCTTGAAAATAGGTAGTCTGCATAATCCCATCCGAAGATAACAATCCACCAAACATCTAATCAAGAATAATATCAATCATCCATGAAAACTAACACAGTGATAATTTCATTAGTTTATGAGACACCAGAAGATTTTTGCTAATTTCTACTACTGTAAGATAATGCAGTAGGCTATTCCTCTGAAACTATCATGATTTTAAGGATACATCGTTGTATTCCCTTATATGTTTACTTATTTCAAATGTTTTGGGATTGGGTTCTCATAGCATTATTTCTTTCTTTGACTGCGTTTTGGGCTCATTTGAAACTCAAGACCCATTCCTAGCCCAAAAGTATATAGTAAGAATCTTTCAGTTTTAAAAAATCAATCACTTACATTAATATATGAAGACATTTTTTTCAAAAATATTGAGAAACCTGAAGTCTAAAGTTTCAATAAAAACTTTTCTTTTGAAATAATTGTGTCTGGCAACTATAATACTTCATATCTTTCTACCCAGATGCATCAGGACACAAAGTATGAAATGATGGACTTTGATCCTTATAGTGAAAACCAATGAAGACCCTGCTTTTTATTTTTACTATGCCAGGTCTGATGAGAAAGTATATTTTAAAGGAGAAAGTACAAGAAAATAAGAGCATTTATGAGAGTTGCCTTATTAAGGAGATAGGCACATATAAATTATTATTATCACTAACTTCTATGTAATAAATGTAATAAATTCATAAATTTATATGAGGAAAACTGCTAGTTCCACAACTCTCTACTTTTGTCAAGTCAAACTTGAATATATGGATTATTTTGAGTTGTTTGTCTTCTTTTTGTGAAATGACTTTTTTTTTTTTGCACTGATACTAGTGAGAGGGAAATCCACTCTGTGTAATTTTTCTGGCCCTCATTTGGGACTTTGAGAGAAAATGGGGCACAGGTTTGGGTATATTAATGGCCTTTTCTGATGTCTCTTCTGAATAATTTCTTATTTTGGCCATACCAGTGTTAAGACCACAAGGTGGTGGAGACTGGCAAAAATCCTCTGGCTTAGGATACACTTTGGGCCAGAGACAAAACTCAGTGTCATCATCAGATAATTCATTATGAAAGTGCCTCCTGAGTATGTATGTGCCTAGGAAATTTAGAATATAGGAAAGAAGCAGAGTACTTAAAATAAAACATAGTGTGTGGCAAATTGGGACACAGTTGCTTTTTAAAATTATAGAACTGTTTTGACTTTGAATTGAAATAAATTTACCTTGAAATATATAACGGAGTTGCTTGGGGGTGAAGGAGAGAGAGGTGAATCTAACAAACTTCAAACAAATGCTGTGGGAAGTAAATCCATATCAAATCCATATCAAATTGAGTTGGTTAGGAAGTGTTTGATGCTGCTGAAATGCTTTGCAAAAACTGCTTTAATGGAAAGATTATCTGTTAAGATTTTTTTTTTGTTCAGCCAACCAATTTGATGTTGCCTTACTGTTTCATGTCTAATGAGGGGCATAATATTTGGAAAGTGTAGTAAAGCACACTTTATTAAAAGAGAAAGTTGCTATGTTTTTTTCTACAACCATTCCTTCTTTATCCTTTTTAATAACATCCTGATAATAGTATAATTCAATTTTGTAACATAGATACTGCAGGACATTGTGGCTATATATTAATGGGAAGGATAATCATATCTTTATTTTTCCAAGATCTTGAACTGAAGTTTTTTAAGCACCAACTTCCAGAATATTCCTAATAAAACCTGTATCAGATCCATCATCAGTGACAACTATTTAAACTTTCCTATATCTTGTTACTATTACATTGAATTATATATTGTAGGGGATGTAGTGATATAAAGGCTTAATGATGCTGGATGTGCTGGGCATCCGTTGGTTCGAGTCCAGGTCCACGGTACAGGGTAAGCTCCTGTCTCTTATCCCTCGATCAGAATAGAGCTGGAAGGGACCTTGGAGTCTTCTAATCGAACCCCCTGCTCAAGCAGGGGACTCTATATCATTTCAGGCAAGTGACTGTCCAGTCTCTTCTTAAAAACCTCCAGTGATGAAACACTTACAACTTCTGAAGGCAAGCTGATCCACTGGTTAATTGTCCTCATTGTTAGGAAGTTTCTCCTTAGTTCCAGGTTACTTCTCTCCTTGATTATTTTCCATCCATTTTTTCTTGTCCTGCCTAAAGGTGCTTTGGTAAATAAGTTGACCCCTTTCTCTTTGTGGCAATCTCTCAAATACTGGAATACTACTATCATGTCACCCCTAGTCCTTTTTTTCTCTAGACTAGCCAAACCCAAATCCTGAAAATGTTTTTCATATGTTTTAGACTCCAGCCCTTTAATACTATTAGTTGTTCTTCTTTGCACTTTTTATGTGGCCTTACTAAGGTGGTACTAATACTTCACGTGATTTTGATTGTATGCCTCTGTTTATAGAACTAAGGATGGTATTAGCTGCCGCACACTGCTGGCTCTTATTTAACTGATCATCCACTAGGACTCCAAGGTCTCTCTCACACAGTTACTGTTTTTGAGCCAGGTTTCACCTAATCTGTACTTGTACTGTACCTTTGGTTTTTCCTGCCTAATTGTAAAACCTTGTTTTCTCCACATTCAATTTCATGTTGTTAGATAGGGCCCATTGTTCAAGTCTGTCAAGATCTTTTTGGATCCTGAGCTTGTCTTCTGGGGTGTTGGCTATTCCTGCCAGCTTAGTGTCATCTGCAAATTTGACGAATTCCTCTTCTATTCCATCATCTAAGTCATTTATGAAAATACTGGGTCTAAGATGTAACCCTGTGGTGCCCACTGCTTACTTACCTACATGTAGATGTAATACCATTAAGGAAACTTTTGGATGACAAAGTTGTCAGCTAGGTTGGTTAGGAATCTGTTTGATCTCCCACTTGCTGCACAGTTTGTCTCCCAGTTGATATCAGGGCAGTTAAAGTCTCCCATTACTACTGTGGTATATTTCCTACATTCATTTCTTAGTTGTTTAGCAAAAAGTTCATCTATTTCTTCTGTTTGGTTGGGTGGCCTGTAGTATACACTTATAGCAATATCATTCTTTTTTCCTTTTATATTGACCCTAGCTCCTGCCCATCTACTGCGAGCAGATTGATAGGTACTGCCATTTTGGTGGTGGGAAAATGCTGGCAGTGTTCTGGGTAGACAGTTGGAACTGGCACTGCATCTGCCCAGACATGATTGGTGGAGGAGCGGTGGAGGAAAGCCCTGGATGAGCTGACTTCCTCTGAGAATGCTTGTTCACTGGTGCAACAAACAGACAACTGTCGGTTGACAGGACTTCTACCATGAGTATAACATTGTAGTCTCCCTGGCCTCATATCCCCTACACTAAATAAATAAATAAATAAATTGTGATGTAATAGTTCTAGAAAACTGCATTCTGATTCAGTTTAAATTAATATTACAGTTGTGGGATAATATACACATTACAACCGATAAATAAAAGATTTGATGTTTTTAATGTCCAACAAGCAATTTATAAACCATTTCCAATCAAACCCAATGTCCTTATGATAGACTCCAACCATGGCTTAGGCAAAGCTGTTTCTCCTTAAACAGCTCTAACATGCATTGGAGACCACTATTTTATGATGCCACCATGGGGAACATCTGTAAGGAGCCTCTGGGTGATCTCAAGTCTTCTTCTCTGGAGAGCAATTCAGGAAGCTGGTTCCTTCACCAGTTTCACTTTCCATTGTGATTATTAGCTCTGCTAAAAGTGAAGCCATCTTAGTGTGCCATTTCACCTTGAAAGTTCACAATCAGTCTATAAATATTTGTTGACTATAAAATCTGATATGCAAACTTTAAAGACTGGGAGAAAGAATTTTGTCTTAATAATTGGAAACTATCTTAATGTCTGTATCAAAAATTTCAGAAGATTTTTGACTACAGCTTATTGAACAAAATTTATTTATTTTTATTTATTCAATTTCTACAGCTGTCCAACTTAAAAATAATATTTTGGACCTATTGGACCCTACTGGTTTTGTGTAGAAAAATGAAATGAGTTAATCATTGTGCTATTGGAGTTGTAATCACAATAGTACTTTATGAAGATGCTTTTGTGATGTCCTAAAATTGTTTTCTGGTCAACATAATAATTTGACTTTAAGTAAAGGTTTAATCATTTCAGGCATCCATATTGTTATGAGCTTCATATTTATTTCATGGAAATGATGGATGGACCATGGAGATGGATTTTCTCTGACCTTCAGGGTGCTGTGTGAATTGAAGACCTGAATGTAAGCACCCACTTCAACTAACCACCCAAAAAAGCAAAACTCTTGAAACAGGCATTGTCTCAAAAGGATACTTTTATTAGGGGTCAGTGACCGTAGGGAAGTCAAGACAAGATCTGGGGAAAAGCCCGCTGAAACGGTATAGTTAAGCAAGCAATATTCCTCCTCCCACCAAAGTCATAATGTCTGTTTGAAATCCAGCCAATCCACAGGTGGTCTGAAGAGCGGGTAACTGGCACAGTTGGTGCGCATCTCAAGGTCTTCTCCAGTTTTGTTTCTTAGTAACCACCTCCCTGATAAGGGAGATACATTCCTTTCTCAAGGGGATGGAGACAGCAAGAGAGAGTAGAAAGCAAAAGTTATTCCAAGCTAATGCAAAGCTCCCCCTTCCCCAACAGAACGGCAGGCCCTAAAAGTAGAATATATATGCAAGGTAAAGAATAAGGGTTTGGGGACCTGACACTGAACTTCCTTGCAACGTATGAATGAGTTGCTTCCAGACTTAGATCTTAGATGTGAAATATGGTCATCCATATAATGAAATATGGTCATCCTTTCTTGAATCTGTTGTGTAAAATTTTATATACATATTGAAGTATGTGTGTACAGGAAACCCTCATCTACAAGGTGCACCAAAAGTCAAGTCCCATAGACAATTTATTATGTACTGTAAATTACATTAAATGTTCAAATCAGTTGCCATTGTCTCCTCCTAAGGCTTTGTGCCTTAGCCAGGGCTAGAATTCACTGTCTTCTGGTTTTTAGCCTGGTGCCTTTGGTGCTACTGCACCAAATACTTCCTTCCTCATTGGGCACATTACCTTTGAGCATCTATTAACTACAGTAACATTTTCTCTTTCTCAGAATAAATAAACGATTATTTATTGACCCATGGAGCTGGTTTTTCTTGCATCCTGCATATCATGTGTTGTTGCTGTAGTTTTGTTTTTCTGTTCCTTTGTTTTTCTTTTATTTAGTAATTTTATCAATTATGAACACATATTCTAAAACATGAGGTGGCACAACAAAATTGAGATTCAACATTTATTGCTCAAATTTATTTAAATGTCATTGGTTTGATTTATTACATATTTTATATAAATGTATAGGTAAATCTCTAATTACATTTAAGAGACAGGAAGAGAGGGCACCGACCAGTATGTTTTCTTTTCCCAAAGCAGCAACAGGAGAAGGTAACATTAGCAATTCAAAAGAAGACAGTCATTTTCTTTCCTCACTGAGATTAAAGTAGTAATGTCAGTCTTTAAATTTAAATCTCTAAATTCAATGCGGCTTTTGTTCTTTTTTAAGAATACATCTCTGGCTGTCCCAAATTTCTATCTAGTCTGATAAATAGGTGCAGTTGCCTTAAGTTATTTTTGCTTGGAAACCTGAGGGAAGCTGCACTGATGTTTGTACAATGCTAGAGTGAGCTATTGTATCAACCTTTTTGGCCACCTCTTAATAAGTACAACAACACATAATCCATCTGTGAGAATTTCTTCAAAATCCCTCCTTTGAAAGAAAGCTGGGAAACAAATCATTTTGCATTCAGTTGAACAAGATGGGTAAACAAATGTAGAGGTTTCATGACACTGGAAGTAACTTTTATTTTCAACAGCTTGTTGGCCAAATAGAGCAGAGAATATGGCAGCTGAGAAGTCAGGAGCTTTGATGTGTAATGATGGTATAGACCACTATTTTTTTTTAAAAAAAAGATTTTAATGCATATAGACTTTTCGGGTGATCTCATACTTTCCTGACCCGTGAATTCTCCCATTCTTACTGCTAACAATCACATGTCAATATAGTACACTGAAAGGTAAATTGTCCATCAGTCAACAGCTGATTTCTACCCCAGGATAGACAAGTATCTGCACATTTTAAAAAGGAAAATACAGGTAATTGGCATTTATTTTCTGACATTTCTTCCCTTCTGGAAAACAGTTGAAACAAAAGAGCATGAGGTTGTCTGACAATTCAAGTCTTCATGGAGAGGGCTAGCATTCAAACTTAAGTGATCGTATATAGATGGTTGGTTTTTAAGTTCTATTGAGTTATTATTAGATTTATTAGATTTCTCCCAAATGAAGAGATCTTGTTTCTTTCTTTCTTTGTAATTTTTTTTACAGAGAGCAACTGCCAGCTTAGTTCCTTATTAGATGCTGCTACCCTCTTTCCTTCTGTTAAATTTATGCTCAAATCCTTTGGGGAAATCCTTTGACTGGTTTGTTTGTGACAGTTCTCTTTGCCATTTGTCTGGGTACCTCATTAGCTTGATTACATGGACTGCTGGCTGTGTTGCTGTAGGTGCCTAAATGAAGCCTTCAAAGGAATTTGAAGTATGTAATTAAAAGCCACTGAGCAAAATTTTAAGGGACTTAGAAGCACACAGGTCCCAGGAGTTAGAATACCATACTTGGAGTCTCAATCAAATTGACCTTACTGAGAATTTTAGTGTTAGTGGCATTTGTTCATTGCATATTTATAACACATTTTATGTGTTATCTGCAATGCATGCAGTTGGAAATAACACATATGTTTGTTGGGAAAGGGGGGAGAGAGTAAATGGTGAACATTATCACCTGCTTCCCACAATGAATAATTTGTGGTATAACTAATTGAGCACTTTTTTTTTTCAATGAATGGGGTATTGCAAAAGCAGCTGGTGATGAAGTTGTTAGCATGCTACCTTTCCTTACCATTTTAAAATGCAACGGAATGATGACTTGCTTGGCAGCCAGGAAATCTCTGAAGAATTCCAATACTTTTGTTTACATTTTTTATAACTGATCTTCTCATATAATAATTTACCTTCATTCAGAGGTAAGAAAAGATTGCAGATTGAATTTCAATGGTTTGACAAAAGAGATCAAAGTGGAAACACTGGAGATTTTTCTAGATCTTAGCTCCATCTTTCTTTTGAAAATCAAGACGAGTATCTTCCTTCCTTCCTTCCTTCCTTCCTTCCTTCCTTCCTTCCTTCCTTCCTTCCTTCCTTCCTTCCTTCCTTCCTTCCTTCCTTCCTTCCCTCTCTTTTCCTGTCCCCCCATTTTATTCTCAGGCCACTTTAATCAAATGAATTGAAGCAGAATATAAAAGTTATACAATATTAATTTTCCCAGACAAGAAACATTCCCCCCACTCTCTCTCACACAGAGAGAAGGCATATATATTTATATATAGTACCTTGGGGTCAGTTTTTACTCCTGATGATGGCATGGACTGTCACTGCATTTTTCTTTCTTTCTTTCTTTCTTTCTTTCTTTCTTTCTTTCTTTCTTTCTTTCTTTCTTTTTTTTTCTTTCTTTCTTTCTTTCTTTCTTTCTTTCTTTCTTTCTTTCTTTCTTTCTTTCTTTCTTTCTATCTACCTACTTATCTATCTATTTATCTGTCTGTCTGTTATGTTTGGTGATCGGTGAGGCATCGACGAGGCAGCAGGTGAAACAACAACTCTTTAGTTATGATTAAACAGAAGCCTGGATAACTGCCACTCCACCCCTATTTATACAATCAGCAACTAGGCGGCGGCCAATAGGATTCAGGTATTAGTTCCCGCTTTAACACAAGTTAATGAGCTTATAGTCAGAAAGTCTTTCACTTAACTGACAGAGTCTTATGACCGTTTTTTCAACATTTCCAAGTAATTCACATCAATACATTACACTATCTATCTATCTATCTATCTATCT